>NW_011124638.1:0-832 GCF_000146605.3 Meleagris gallopavo
GTCTTATAGATCATGGAGCCACAGAATGGTTGGGTTGGGTTGGGTTGGGTTGGAAGGGGTCTTACAGATCACGGAGCCACAGAATGGTTGGGTTGGGTTGGGTTGGGTTGGGTTGGGTTGGGTTGGAAGGGGCCTTATGGATCATCCAGTTCCAACCTGGCCAGTCCAGAACTGCCGACAGGGAACGAGGCCAAGGGGCTGTGCCAGCACAGCCTCCAGCAACAACCATTAAGCAGAGTGGGAGAAGGGCACTTTCCGTGCTGTGATTTCCCCACGTCAGCCGTTACCGTGGCAGTGACTTCCCTGTGGGCCACCATGAAGACCCCTCACTGGCAGCCAATGAGCTGAGCTCTGGGTTGTATGGCTTTGGGTGCAAAAGGAGCACGAAGGGCCGCTCCGTTCCCTCTGCGGGGCCTCCAGGAGCTGCCCCGGGGGCTGCGGCCCTGCAGGAACGGCCGCGGTGAGGGCAGAGTGGGGCATGGGGTCCCACCCGAGCGCCGTCAGAGCCAGAGGGAATTTCCTCAGCCGTCGCCATGGGGCAGCAGCAGCAGCAGCAGCAGCAGCAGCAGCAGCACACAACGGCACAGACGGGGACACGGACAGACTACGGGGCACACGGGGAGCGGGGCGGGCGGGGACAACGTGAGATTGCTATGAGATGAGAACGTGCTCACTTACACAACTCGCCCACCCTCCTGAGGCCAGAGGCGGTTCATAGACAGAGCAGCGCGGACATGCAGATGGAGAGCAGGAAGAGAGCAATGAGAGAGAATGTTAGCTCCGGTCCGGGGCAGCGACCACACGGAGTGAGCGGACGTCGGCGTGCGGCCGC
>NW_011124638.1:852-2101 GCF_000146605.3 Meleagris gallopavo
CGCCCGGCGGCTCCGGGGCCGGGGTGGATGCTGAGGGGCTCTGGGGGCCCCTCTGGGTTCAGGCGGTTTCCGCACTCGCTGAGGTTACGTTTGTGTGTGTGCTACGGGAAATGGGACATCGGTCATTGCGTGAGGTCAACAGCCAAAGCCTGAACAGTTGGACGGAGCTCTTTGGAAGGGCTGAGAACGGGGGGAGAGAAGGAGGGAGGGAGGAGGGATGGGGTGGGAGCAGAATCGGGGACAGAGCAGGGGAGGGGGAAAATGGGGAAGAGAGAACATAAGCATGAGAAAAAATGGTCCACGGCAGGAACAAGAGTGGCAAATACAGATCAACATCTTTGGACCCTACCGAGTACGGGTGTTAAGGGCTTTGTTCTTTATGACTGTGAGGAGCACAGCTGAAGGTCAGCAGGTATTGCTGGGGCTCTGCGTGTGAGTCACAGCTCTGCAGAGGGGACGATCGCTGCTGCGGCGGAGAGGAGCCTGAGTGAACGCCTCGCCAGGAGTCTGAGCTACAGCACAGCACCAGCACTGGGCCGGGAGGTGGGGCAAAATGCATGGCTGGGTGGGCACTGCAGACCCCCCGGGCTCCTCCTACACTCCCACCACCCCCAGCAGCAGCATGTCGTAGCCTGGAGCCCTCGCTGTGCCCAAGGTTCAGCTCAGCACCGGCTCGGCAGCTGCCGACGTCACGAGGCAATCATTGGGTTCATCCACAGCTTTGCTTTTTTTGTTAACGTCCCGTAGGTCGTGCTCACAATGCAAAGAAATTGGCAGGAATTTCTCAGACCCGCACCAGGATCCAGCGGGGAGGAAGGAGCAGTGCCACCGCCCTGCTGCGTCCTCATCACGGGATGTGCTGCTGTGCTTGGCCAAAGAAGGGACCGCGAGCAGCAGGCGCTGCCGGGCACCCTGCGCAGTCCCTGAGCCAGAGCTGAGGAACGGTGCGTGGAGGAGCCCAGCTCAGCCTGCGCGGCCCGAGGGGGGAGGCTGTGCTTGGAGGAAGTGCTGTCATCCCCTGGGAGCGCCAGGCACTGCCACCAAGCTGTCCTGCCGTGCTGTGCTGTGCCATGGCATGCTGGGCCGTGCTGTGCCGTGCTGTGCCATGATGTGTCATGCTGTGCCGTGCTGTGCCATGCCATGCCGTGCCGTGCCATGCTGTGCTGTGCCGTGCTGTGCCATGCCATGCTGTGCCGTGCCATGCTGTGCCGTGCTGTGCCATGCTATGCTGTGCCGTGCCATGCCATAC
>NW_011124639.1:0-623 GCF_000146605.3 Meleagris gallopavo
TGCCAGCAGTGCCACAGCAGCAACAGTGCCCTCAGTGCCAACAGTGCCCGCAGCGCCACCCCGCAGTGCCAGCAGTGCCCGCTGTGCCACAATGTAGTGCCAGCAGTGCCATAGCAGCAACAGTGCCCTCAGTGCCAACAGTGCCAGCAGTGCCACCCCGTAGTGCCAGCAGTGCCAGCAGTGCCATTCTGCAGTGCCTGCTGTGCCACCCCGCAGTGCCAGCAGTGCCCGCTGTGCCACAATGTAGTGTCTGCAGTGCCACAGCAGCAACAGTGCCCTCAGTGCCAGCAGTGCCAGCAGTGCTACCCTGCAGTACCAGCAGTGCCAGCAGTGCCACCCCGTAGTGCCAACAGTGCCAGCAGTGCCACCCCGTAGTGCCAGCAGTGCCAGCAGTGCCACCCCGCAGTGCCAGCAGTGCCAGCAGTGCTACCCCGCAGTGCCAGCAGTGCCGTTCTGCAGTGCCTGCTGTGCCATCCGCAGTGCCAGCAGTGCCCGCTGTGTCACAATGTAGTGCCAGCAGTGCCACAGCAGCAACAGTGCCCTCAGTGCCAGCAGTGCCAGCAGTGCCACCCCGTAGTGCCAGCAGTGCCAGCAGTGCCACCCCGCAGTGCCAGCAGTGCCAG
>NW_011124640.1:0-389 GCF_000146605.3 Meleagris gallopavo
CAAGGACCCACAGCTCCACGTGCAGCTCCAGACCCACAGCTCTACAAGAAGCTCCAGACCCACAGCTCTGAGTGCAGCTCCAGACCCACAGCTCTGAGTGCAGCTCCTGGACCCACAGCTCTGAGTGCAGCTCCTGGACCCACAGCTCTGAGTGCAGCTCCTGGACCCACAGCTCTGAGTGCAGCTCCTGGACCCACAGCTCCAGACCCACAGCTCTGAGTGCAGCTCCTGGACCCACAGCTCCAGACCCACAGCTCTGAGTGCAGCTCCTGGACCCACAGCTCCAGACCCAGAGACCCACAGCTCTGAACAGCACTCAGATCCAAGGACCCACAGCTCCACGTGCAGCTCCAGACCCACAGCTCTACAAGAAGCTCCAGACCCACAGC
>NW_011124641.1:0-667 GCF_000146605.3 Meleagris gallopavo
GTGAGGTCATTTTGAGTTTGTGACGTCACATGGCAGGTATGACTTCATTCGGAGTGTGTGACATCAAATGGGGGTGTGTGACATCATTTTGTCGGTGTGACGTCATTTTTTGGGTTGTGACGTCACATGGGTTGTGTGACGTCATTTTTGGGGTATGACATCACATGTTGTTGTGTGACGTCACATGGGGTGTCTGATGTCATTTTAGGGGTGTGACGTCACTTGGGGGTTGTGACGCCACATGGGGTGTGTGACGTCACTGTTTTGGGTTATGACGTCACTTGGGTGTTGTGACGTCATTATGGGGGGGTGACATCACATGTGGTGGTGTGACGTCACATGGCGTGTGTGACGTCATATTAGGTGTGTGTGACGTCATTTTGGGTTGTGTGATGTCACAATGGGTGTGTGATGTCATTTTAGGGGTGTGAGCTCATTTTGAGTTTGCGATGTCACATGGCAGGTGTGACCTCTTTCGGAGTGTTTGACGTCAAATGGGTGTGTGTGACATCATTTTAGGGGTGTGTGATATCATTTTGGGGGTATTGTGTCATATGGGGGTTGTGACGTCATTTGGGGTGTGTGATATCACAGGGATTGTGTGACGTCATATTGGGCATGTGACGTCACTTGGGGGTTGTGACGTCACTTGGGGTGTGTGACGTCA
>NW_011124642.1:0-954 GCF_000146605.3 Meleagris gallopavo
CGAGCCGAGCTCTGCGGAGCTGCGGAGAGCCCGCCCGTCACCTGGGGCCCCGCGGGGATGAGGCAGACCGCAGGGCGCGGCCCTCTGGCCTGATCAGCCCGGGCCCAACCCTCCTTCTTCCGCCCGGGTCTCCTCGGTCTCCGCCGCGCTCGGCCAAGAGGTTCGCCGTTGCCAGTGTCTCGTCCCCCCCACTCCCAGCACCGGGGTCGGTTACCATGGAAACTTCCAGAACGTCCCCCTCCCCCCCTCCCCGGCCGTTCCCTACCCTGGCCTCGCCGCCACGGCCGCCCCCAACCAATGGGCTTCTTCCGCTTGGCTCACGCTTCTCTGTTGATTGGCCCGCGATGCCGGCGGGGTGAACCAATCGGGTAACAGGAGGGGTGAGCGCCAGGCATGTCAGAGCGACCGCCCGCTCCTCGCCAATCAAGGAAGGCCAGCTTAGTAGCAGCCGGCCAATGAGCGCGCTCCAGCGAGGGCACTGCGGCCAATGGCGAGCCTCCACGAAGGAGTAACGAAGGGTATATAAGGGCGTGCGGCGCGGCCTAGGTGTTCAGCGGCATTTGGAGACGCGGCGGTTTGTGGGTGACGGTAGGTGCGGTGGTGGGGCCTGCTGCGGCCTGCCGGGACCGGTGGGGCCTGGGGAGTAGGTGGGGGGGGGAAGAGTGGCTGCGGAACCGGACTGAGTGCTGTGGGGGGTAGTGAGGCTGGGTTGGGTCGCGCCGCGCATGTGGCGCCTCCATTTTGTGACCTGCGTCCCTTGGCAGGGCGGCGAGCGGGCGGCATGAGGTACCTCCTGTTGGCGCTGCTGCTGCTGGGCGGCGCGCGGGCGGACGACGAGGAGAAAAAGGAGGACGTGGGCACGGTGGTGGGCATCGACCTCGGCACCACCTATTCTTGGTACGTAAGGAACCGTCTGTCGTGGGGATGGGCGTCGCGGACAGGGGGATCAGGGTG
>NW_011124643.1:0-1172 GCF_000146605.3 Meleagris gallopavo
CCAAGTGGTGTCCCCAGGGGTCCATATTGGGATTAGTGCTCTTTAACATCCTTATCAATGCCACAGACAGGTTTTCAACCCTCAGCAGGTTTTCGGATGACACCAAGTTGAGTGGTGCAGTTGATACTGTAGAAGAGAAGGATGCCATCCAGAGGGACTGGACACGCCCAGAAAGCAGGCCCTTCAGAATCTAACGAGCTACAACAAGAAGACCAAGCTGTGGTGCCCCATCCCTGGAGGCGCTCAAGGCCAGGTCGGATGGGGCCCTGGGCAGCTGAGCTGCTGGGGTTGGGGGGGGAGAGGGGTACTGCAAGGTCCTTTCCTACGTAAGCCACTATACGATGTTATGATCTTCCAAAGGTACGTAAAGATTGACATATTTTTGCATCTTTCTAATCATTATAAATTAAACTACTTTACAACGTTAGATTAAAGATGATACTTACTTCAAAGATGATGCAAAAAGTGCAGATACGAGACCAGCCAAGGGCTTTTATCCCTCACCAGCTCTTGATCAAGGCCAATGCCAGGAAATCCACAGAAAGCAATGACTTCATAAGATGACAGCCAAAGGCTAGACCCTCAGATGTTAAGTATCTGCTAATTCCTTCAAAACACAAAGCAGTCTAGCTAAAGTTTTGGCCCTGAAAGCATTGCCCCAGCAATCTTTATATGAAGATCTCAGCAGTGAATTATGGCATCGAGTTAATTAAAGGTGATAGAATTTAGTGTATCATCATGTACAAATAAAAAATCTCAGCTGTTCTATTCTTCCAGATAAACATTTTTCACATGCTTTGAACCAGTAAGACAAGGACGTCCAGTGGTTCTAAGGACAATAGCATATGTTATTGAGGGATATTTAAAAAGGTGTATATGTTGTTAAATTTGTTTAGAACATGTAATTAAACTTAAGTGCTATTTTCTTTTCCACGCGGAACTTACTATTCAGATGAAAAACTAACTACCAAATGGGATTATTACGTTTCTAATGAATAAACAACTGTCTTCCAAACCACCAACACAGAAGATTGTTTTGATATGTTATTACACTGAGTTACAATATCCCATGAGTTAAAAATACCCCATATGTAAGGGAATCTATCCCTTTGCACACAGAAAATAGGCAGCTATAAAAATTCAAACAACAAAATGTTCCCTCATGGTACAGA
>NW_011124644.1:0-604 GCF_000146605.3 Meleagris gallopavo
CCTAAATAATTTAAAAAAACAGCGGCAATGATCTGAGGAGAAACAAACTCATTTAATAAATATAGTATCAGAATGCAAGATAACACACTATAATACAGTATAATTAGAATTGAAGCTAATAAATCAAATATAATGTGAGAGAGAATGTCCGAAAGGTGGATAGGCCTCACCATCACGCTGAGGTGAGATGCGCAGTCTGGTTGAGCAGCAGGGAGACAGGAGGAGAGCCGACAAAGAAGAGCGCATCAGGTGACCTTGCCAGGTGTTATATCTCCTCTCTGACCACAAAGCCCCCTGGGGAATGTAGTTCTTCTTCTCTTTCGGACAAGTACCCGGAACTTGAGCATTAACAGTTAAACTCCCAGTGCACTACGTGATGTTATGATGTGGAATACCAAAAACCAAAAAACAAAACCATGTCACCGGTGCTCTTCAACATCTTCATCAATGACACAGACAGTGGCATCAAGTGCACCCTCGACAAGTTTGCAGATGACACCAAGCTGAGAGGGGCAGTCAATACACTGGAAGGAAGGGAAGCTATCCAGAGGGACCTGGACAGGCTGGGGAAGTGTCCCATGAAAACCTAATGAGGTTCAACAAG
>NW_011124645.1:0-587 GCF_000146605.3 Meleagris gallopavo
GGGATGTGAAATATTGGGGGAGGTTGGGGATATGGGAGATTTGGGGACGTTTGGGGACGTTGGGAGGGGTTGGGGATGTCAAATATTGGGGGATGTTGGGGATATGGGAGATTTGGGGACGTTTGGGGACGTTGGGGGGAGTTGGGGATGTGAAATATTGGGATATTTGGGGGGTGGTTGGGGATATGGGAGATTTGGGGACATTTGGGGACGTTGGAAGGGGTTGGGGATGTGAAATATTGGGGGAGGTTGGGAGAGATTGGGAATAGGGGAGATTTGGGGACGTTGGGAGGGGTTGGGGATGCCAGATGTTGGGGGAGGTTGGGGATATGGGAGATTTGGGGACATTTGGGGACGTTGGGAGGGGTTGGGGATGTGAAATATTGGGGGATGTTGGGAGAGGTTGGGGATATGGGAGATTTTGGGGTCATTTGGGGACGTTTGGGGACGTTGGGGGGAGTTGGGGATGTGAAATATTGGGATATTTGGGGGGTGGTTGGGGATATGGGAGATTTGGGGACATTTGGGGACGTTGGAAGGGGTTGGGGATGTGAAATATTGGGGGAGGTTGGGAGAGATTGGGAATA
>NW_011124646.1:0-526 GCF_000146605.3 Meleagris gallopavo
GACTCACGGGGGGCAGCGACTGCACGATGTCGCTGTGGTAGATGTAACCGGTGTGGGGCAGCACCGAGGTGCTGGAGAAACCAGACAGGGTGCGGCGCTGGGCGCCCAGCAGCATGATGTTACAGGCCGGCATCTTGGAGAGCGGGGTCAGACCCCCCGCAATGCCTGGGGGGCGGGGGGAGAATGAGGGGGGGCGGAGACGGAACGGGGAGAAATGGAGGTAAAGGGGGGGGTGGAGCTAAGGGGGGCTTAAAGGGGAGGGATGGACCCCGAGGGGGGGGAAACGGACTGAGAACGGGGGGGTGGGACCCAAATGGCTTCAAGAGGGAAGAAGTGGAGCCGAAGTGGGGAGAAACGGAGGCAAAAGGGTCTCAGAAAGGGAGAAATGGAGCCAGAATGGGGAGAAATGGAGCCAGAATGGGGAGAAATGGAGGCAGAATGGAGAGAAATGGAGGCAGAATGGGGAGAAATGGAGCCAGAATGGGGAGAAATGGAGGCAGAATGGGGAGAAATGGAGGCAGAATGG
>NW_011124647.1:0-764 GCF_000146605.3 Meleagris gallopavo
ACCCCACAAAGCTTGGCTCAAAGAACAAAGATGAAACAAAGGCATGAATAGAGCAGTAGAAGGATTTACAAAAGGACAAAATATGGGCAGCCATTTAAAGGTGACAGTAATTACTTAAGTAAATGTCAAAACTCTTCAGAGAAGCAAGGGGGATAATATTCATGAATACTTAAGGCTGAAACGTGAGCATGTTGATCTGCCATTTGGAAGGTTATGTTTCCTTCTTATCTCCTCTCTGATAGCTACAATAACGGGCACTAAAATTCGTTCCTGAAAAAATGCAAAGAAATCACTCAGTGTCTGAGGACGTGTTGATTTCTACATGTATTGAAATCAATGGTCCTTAAATTCACGTGGAGCCCCATTCCTGAGCCTACACATGATGATGAAAATGAGGGAACAGCAGAAAGAATTTCAGATCACTGTAAACGTGTGGAAACACTTTTCCTGCAATAGCCAGTATTTCCTGAGCACAGTGAGACAACAGAAGCTCACCGGATCTTTCAGCTCCAACCCAGCTGTCACCATCACAGGCAGAGGAACCCACAGGTTATCATACAAAAAGTGGCAGTGCCCAAGCAAGCATGGGAGAAAATTTGGCACTGCTCTGCCACATCCTTTCATCCACTGTGAAATGCCTACTGGGCACCTACTCCCCAGCTACCACTGTTTGACCCCAAACATGGGCACGCATTAACACACACTAAGCAGCTGCAACAAAACCTGTACAAAGACTGACCAGCATCACCAAAGATCTGCATTAA
>NW_011124648.1:0-518 GCF_000146605.3 Meleagris gallopavo
GTTGAGCTTTTTGTTGCTGCTACACTGGAACAGGTTTGCAGGAGAAAACAAATCCTACAAACTAAGAGTGAACATGTTACCCCAGCTCCTCCTGCTCGTGTTTCTACAAGAAGAGAGGCAATGGTTTTTGTGGAGCCCCACAGGAATCTCAATGTGGGTAAAGAGCATCTCTGAATTTGGCAGCGGCACGCTCCACACTGCGCAGTCTAAACGGCACCAAGTCAGCTGAACAAAGCCACAGGAGGGAGAACTTTGCTGCTGTTGGCAAAGCTCAAAATGAAGATGCACGCTGCCTCGCACAAAGACCCTGCTGCAGAACGGCAGCCCGCGCGCATTCACGCCCTGCAGCACACTGCTGGATCTCCTGCCTCTGCAATAGAACCCCCTCACAGCAGCAGAGCAGCACCTGTCGGGATTCAATTGCTCCCACAGACTGCACCGCTTGGCTCTCTACGGTCTGTGCACCACGTCCAGATCGCAGGGAACCATCTGGCCGCCAGGTACAGCAGCAAAACCGT
>NW_011124649.1:0-345 GCF_000146605.3 Meleagris gallopavo
GGGGAGGCACCCCTTAAAATCTATGGGGTCACGTTGGGGTCCTGACCCCATAAACACAGTTATGGGCTTTTATGGGGGTCAAACAGATGGGGTTTATGGGGTCGCACGCATTTATGGGGTCACATACATTTATGGGGTCACACAGATGGGGTTTATGGGGTCACACACACAGTTATGGGGTCACACACGCAGTTATGGGGTCACACAGATGGGGTTATATTGGGGTCACACAGATGGGGTTTATGGGGTCACACACATTTATGGGGTCACATACAGTTATGGGGTCACACACACATTTATGGGCTCACACACGCAGTTACGGGGTCACACAGATGGGGTTTATGG
>NW_011124650.1:0-601 GCF_000146605.3 Meleagris gallopavo
AGATGATAGTCATACCTCTGAAGTAGCGGACCTGGTTCAAGAGGAAAGCAGGAGTTCCAAGTCAGACCTAGAGGTGCCAGTTATGGCGGACCCCAGGGAACTCCGTCCTATTATAACTCAGAAAACAAGAAAAGTACAAGATAAACCAGCAGGGGTGCCCCGTGACCAATGGCCCCCTGCCGAAACGCATTTGCATGTGACAGTCAGGCCATATGCTCCAACCGAATTAATGGACATGGTGCAGCGATTTCGGCAGAGGCTGAGAGAGAGGATACCTGCATGGCTGCTCAGGTTATGGGATTCAGGGGCAGAAAGTGTTATGGTTAATGGGCCGGAAATGGCAAAGCTGGCCACCATAACATTACTCCCTGCTGTCAGGCAGAGACTATACGCTGCCGTCCAGTATACCAATGAGAACCACTCAAGAATAGATTGGGTAACGGCAGCATGCCGGATAGTCTGGACAAATAAAACAGATATTCCCTTAAACATAGGACTATGGTCGTCCATGGAGGACCTTCAAAATTACATTCGTGAGTTAGGCATGAGAGAAGCAATATATGAAGACTCGTATGATAGCCCGGATATGATCAAGTTCTCG
>NW_011124651.1:0-510 GCF_000146605.3 Meleagris gallopavo
CGTCACACACCCCTAAAATGACGTCACACACCCCATGTGGCGTCACACTACCACATGTGATGTCATAACCCAAAAATGACGTCACACATGCAATGTGACAGCACAAACCCCACGTGACATCACACGCCCAAAATGACATCACACACCCCATGTGACGTCACACACCCCAAATGACGTCACAACCCCCATGTGACGTCACACACCGAAAATGATGTCAGAAACCCAAGTTTGATGTCACACACTCGGAATGAAATCACACCTGCCATGTGACGTCACATAATCAAAATGACGTCACACCCCTAAAATGACGTCACACACCCACTGTGACATCACACACCGAAAATGACGTCACAACCCCCATGTGACACAACAACCCCAAAATCACATCACACACCCCTAAAATTACGTCACACCCTCCCATGTGATGTCGCACCCCAAAATGACGTCACAGCCCCCATGTGTCGTCATACACCCCATGTGATGTCACACCCACCCATGTGTCGTCATAAC
>NW_011124652.1:0-849 GCF_000146605.3 Meleagris gallopavo
TGCCCCCCAACCCCATAGGGACTCCGACCCCATAGGGAGCCCTGACCCCAAATCTGGGCCCCACTGACCCCATAGAGATCCCTCCGACCCTATAGGGACCCCAGCCCAAATCTGTGCCCCACTGACCCTCCAAAGGTTCTTCCGACCCTATAAGGACCCCAACCCCAAATCTGTGCCCACTGACCCCAAATCTCTGCCCCCCAATCCCATAGGGACTCCGACCCCATAGGCAGCCCTGACCCCAAATCGGTGCCCCACTGACCCCCATAGAGACCCGTCCGACCCTATAGGGACCCCAGCCCAAATCTGTGCCCCACTGACCCCCTAAAGATTCCTCCGACCCTATAGGGACCCCGACCCCAAATCTGTGCCCACTGACCCCAAATCTGTGCCCCCCAACCCCATAGGGACTCCGACCCCATAGGGTGCCCTGATCCCAAATCTGTGCCCCACAGATCCCATAGGCACTCCCTTGACCCCATAGGGACCCCGACCCCAAATCTGTGCCCGCTGACCCCAAATCTCTGCCCCCCAACCCCATAGGGACTCCGACCCCATAGGCAGCCCTGACCCCAAATCTGTGCCCCACTGACCCCATAGAGACTCCTCCGACCCTATAGGGACCCCAGCCCAAATCTGTGCCCCACAAACCCCATAGACACCCCCTCGACCCCATAGGGACTCTGACCCCATAGGGTGCCCTGAACCCAAATCTGTGCCCCACAGATCCCATAGGCACTCCTTTGACCCCATAGGGACCCCGACCCCAAATCTGTGCCCCACAAACCCCATAGGCACCCCCTCGACCCTATAGGGACCCCAGCCCAAATCTGTGCCCCACTGACCCTC
>NW_011124653.1:0-1467 GCF_000146605.3 Meleagris gallopavo
GGATGTACAGCCGGCGGCAACCAATCGGATCGCTCGGTCCCGCCCACGTGCAGGAAGTGGGCGTCGTCAATCAGCAGCACCAGGCGCCGCCCCTTCGGAGGGGGCGTGGTCAACAGCGCCAGGAGGCGTGGCCTCAGCTCCCTGGTCACGTGATATGAATGGGTGGGCGGGGCCAGCCGCCTTGTGGGCGGGGCCAAAGAGGAGGGGTGGCGCTCACTGATAGGTGGATCCTTCGGAGGAGGCGTGGCCTGACTTGCCCAGCAGCTCCTCCAATCGGGTGCAGAGTTGAGCCAGGGCCACCCTGGCGTCTGATTGGTCGGGGCGAGCGGATGCGAAGTGATAGGCTACCAGGCACGGGGGGAGAGGTTTGGTGGCGGATGGGGGCGGGGCTTGCTGCAGGGCACCAATCAGGGCTGCCTGTGGGCGGGGTTAGGGACATATATGGGCGAATGACTCCTTTATCCCCGCCTCCACGCCCATATATGGACAAATGCCCCTTTAAGCCCCTCCCCCATGCCCATATGTGGTCTAATGACCCTTTAAGCCCCTCCCCCTTGCCCATATATGGACAATGACCCCTTTAAGCTCCTCCCCATTCCCATATATGAACCCAGACCCCATTAAGCCCCTTCTCCATGCCCATATATGGACACAGCCTCCTTTAAGTGGTCTCTACCACTTCTAGCCCCTCCCCCATGCCCATATATGGACAAAAGCCCCTTCAGGCCCCTCCCCCATGCCCATATATAGACACCGTCCCCTTTAAGGCCCCTCCCCCATGCCCATATATGGACCCAGTCCCATTTAAGCCCCTCCCCCATTCCCATATATGGACTCAGTACCCATTAAGCCCCTCCCTCGTGCCCATATATGGACACCGTCCCCTTTAAGGCCCCTCCCCCATGCCCATATATGGACCCAGTCCCATTTAAGCCCCTCCCCCATTCCCATATATGGACTCAGTACCCATTAAGCCCCTCCCTCGTGCCCATATATGGACACAACTTCCTTTAAGTGGCCCCTACCCACTTCTAGCCCCACCCCAATGCCCATACATGGACTGTCCCCATTAAGCCCCTCCCCCATGCCCATATATGGACTTGGTCCCCACTGAGCCCCTCCCGCGTGCCCATATATGGTCTCACTCCCTTCCAGCCCTTCCCCCATGCCCATATATAGACAAACGCCCCCTTTAAGCCCCTCCCCCATGCCCATATATGGCCTTTAGCCCCTCCCACCATGAAGACAGTCCTCCCCACTCCCGGTTCCCCGGTCAGCAGCAGTCGGTTGCCGTCTCCCCTCCGGATGGCCGTGGCCGTGGCCGCCACCAAACGGGATCTGGCAACGGGACCCAGGGCCAGCTGGGCTGCCAGAAAGGAATCCTGAACGGATGGTGGCGCCCCCTGATGGAGGGAGGGCAGATTGGAGGACTGAGGGGTTTTGTTAAGGGGGTGGGGGAGGATATTG
>NW_011124654.1:0-552 GCF_000146605.3 Meleagris gallopavo
AGGGCAGGATGGCGCGCTGCTGGATGGCCGAGGGCTTCTCGAAGCCGTAGGCGTAAATCCCGCGCAGCAGCGCCTCCGACAGGTTCATGTCGTCAAAGCTGTCCACGATCTCGTTCCAGTTGCTCTGCGCGGAAACCAGTGCTCCCAGTAAGCTCCCAGTAAGCCCCCAGTAAGCTCCCGGTACCACCGGGAACCCCCCAAAGCCCCCCGTTACCCTCGGTGCCCCACAGCCTCCCAGCGAAGCTCTGCTCTTCTCCCAGTTCGTCTCCTCCATCTCCATCTTTCCCAGTCCCTCCCAGTGCACCGGATTCCCTCCCAGTGCTCCCAGTAAGCCCCCAGTAAGCTCCCAGTAAGCCACCAGTCAACACCCGGTACCACCGGGAACCCCCCAAAGCCCCCCGTTACTCTCGGTGCCCCCACAGCCTCCCAGCGAAGCTCTGCTCTTCTCCCAGTTCATCTCCTCCATCTCCATCCTTCCCATTCCCTCCCAGTGCTCCCAGTAAGCCCCCAGTAAGCTCCCAGTAAGCCCCCAGTAAGCTCCCGGTACCACCG
>NW_011124654.1:572-1017 GCF_000146605.3 Meleagris gallopavo
GAACCCCCCAAAGCCCCCCGTTACCCTCGGTGCCCCACAGCCTCCCAGCGAAGCTCTGCTCTTCTCCCAGTTCATCTTCTCCATCTCCATCTTTCCCAGTCCCTCCCAGTGCACCCCATTCCCTCCCAGTGCTCCCAGTAAGCTCCCAGTAAGCCCCCAGTAAGCTCCCGGTACCACCGGGAACCCCCCAAAGCCCCCCGTTACCCTCGGTGCCCCCGCAGCCTCCCAGCGAAGCTCTGCTCTTCTCCCAGTTCGTCTCCTCCATCTCCATCTTTCCCAGTCACTCCCAGTGCACCCCATTCCCTCCCAGCGCTCCCAGTAAGCTCCCAGTAAGCCCCCAGTAAGCCCCCAGTCAACACCCGGTACCACCGGGAACCCCCCAAAGCCCCCCGTTACCCTCGGTGCCCCACAGCCTCCCAGCGAAGCTCTGCTCTTCTCCCAGTTC
>NW_011124655.1:0-399 GCF_000146605.3 Meleagris gallopavo
TATGTCTCTATGATCTTTAAGGACCTTTCCAGCCCAACCATGCTATGTCTCTATGATCTTTAAGGACCTTTCCAGCCCAACCATACTATGTCTCTATGATCTTTAAGGACCTTTCCAGCCCAACCATACTATGTCTCTATGATCTTTAAGGACTCTTCCAACACAACCACCCCATGTCTCCATAACCTTGAAGGACCCTTCCAACCCAACCATGCTATGTCACTATGATCTTTAAGGACTCTTCCAACCCAATCATATTATGTCACTATGATCTTTAAGGACTCTTCCAACCCAACCATGCTATGTCACTATGATCTTTAAGGATCTTTCCAGCCCAACCATGCTATGTCTCTATGATCTTTAAGGACCTTTCCAGCCCAACCATGCTATGTCTCTATG
>NW_011124656.1:0-552 GCF_000146605.3 Meleagris gallopavo
TCTCAAGGCCTTCAAGGCCCTGCAGCCTCTCAAGGCCCTCAAGGCCCTACAGCCTCTCAAGGCCCTCAAGGCCCTACAGCCTCTCAAGGCCTTCAAGGCCCTGCAGCCTCTCAAGGCCCTCAAGGCCCTGCAGCCCTCACAGGGAGGAGCAGCCCTGAGCTCTGCTCTCCGTGACCAGGACTGGCCCCAATGGAATGGCTTGCAGATGCCAGGGGAGGGCAGGGCAGAAGAGGGAAAGGAGACGGAGATGGTGCAGGGCCTGGAGCTTCTCTTATGATGAAAGGCTGGGCAACATGGCTCTGTTCAGCCCTGACAAAAGGAGACTCAGAGGGGATCTGATCAATGTTTGTGAATATCTGAAGTGGGAGAGCCCAAAGGACATGGCCAAACTCTTGTCAGCGGTCTGTGGGGGACAGGAGAAGGGGAAACGGCCATAAATTGGAGCATAGCAAGTTTTGTACCAGAATGCAAAGGAGCTCCTCCACAGTGAGGATGACGGAGCTCTGGAACAGGTTGCCCAGGGAAGCTGTGGCTTCTCCTTCTCTGCAGATT
>NW_011124657.1:0-676 GCF_000146605.3 Meleagris gallopavo
AACAGGTTCTTTCATAAAGGTTGTGAGACCTCCATCCCTGAAGATACTCAGAGCTTGACTGGTTAAGCCTTCAGCAACCAGATCTAGCCTGTGCCTGATTTTGAACAGGACACTAGATTAAATGACCTCCACAGGTCCTTTAATACATCCTATATACTTCTGTGGTTCTAGTACACACCTGGAGGAGAACCCCACACATCTGATAGCTTTCTAAACCAACAGTGCCCACGAGATGAAAGCAGGAGACCTATCTGGGGCCTAGTTCTGCAGGCAATTGCATTAACCACGGCACGTAGTCATCAGACTCTGTTTTTTCCATAGCTTTCTCATGGCTAACAGTACTTGGAAAGTGATCATCAAAAGCTCAACTATCTCCATTGGAAAAAAATAAAGGGTACTCTCCTTGCTGTTTGCCTTCAGGCTTATTTTGATTATTTTTAATAAAAACTTTCAAACATAGGGAAAAAACCTAGTAATTTGCCAAATGTATGGTCTGTTTTCCTAGTGAGAAAAATTCCTATAATCTCATAGAACTTGCTTCAGAATATCCCTTTCTGATGTTTCCTTTTATCTCCTACTGACAAACTTTTGATTTGCAAGGGCTCAGATGCAAGAAAGTCTTATTAGTAAGAATTCACAATGAACATCTAAAGTACTTTGGCTCAGCTGTAGCAGT
>NW_011124658.1:0-365 GCF_000146605.3 Meleagris gallopavo
AAAAAAAAAAAACAATAAAAGGGAAGAAAAAGCAGAATTTATCGCGGCTATGCACCAGGCATGAAGAAGCAGCGGGGTTGGCGTGCCGGAACAAAACGCTGTCGTCCCCCACCGCGGCGTTCCGCACGGGGGGCAGCGGCACCGGCAGCCCCCGCAGCTCTGCCTCTTTGATTTCCATTGGGTTTACCTCTTTTTCTCCCCCTCCCTTTGCCCCCGTCGCCTCCGGTCCAGTGAATGACATTCCCATCCCACCCCGACCCGGTGTTCCCCCATTGTGACCGCTACACCTGCTAGGCACGGATAATCGCCGGCCGGCGCGGCTTCTCCCTCCTATTCAGAGCTTTTTTTCTCCAGGATCCCCCCCC
>NW_011124659.1:0-733 GCF_000146605.3 Meleagris gallopavo
CCGTGTGGGACGGGGATGAGGAAGAGCAGCTCCTGGATGCGGACCCTGACCCGGATTGGGGCACAGAGGGGGGCAGGGGCGGCTGTGGGGGAGAGGGGTGGGCTCAGTCCTAATCCCACTCCTAATACAAATCCCAATCCTAATCCCAACCCTAATCCCAATCCTAATCCCAACCCAGTCCCGATCCTAATCCCATTTCCAATCCTTGATCCTAATCCCAATTCCTGGTACCGGTCCTAATTCTAATCCCAATTCTCCATCCCAATCCCAATCCCCCATCCCAATCCTATTTCTCCATCCCAATCCCAATCCCCCATCCCAATCCTATTTCTCCATCCCAATCCCAATCCCCCATCCCAATCCCAATCCCCCATCCCAATCCCAATCCTCAATCCCAATCCCAATCCCAACCCTCCACCCTAATCCCAATTCTCCATCCCAATCCCAATCCCCCATCCCAATCCTATTTCTCCATCCCAATCCCAATCCCCATCCCAATCCCAATTCTCCATCCCAATCCCAATCCTCAGTCCCAATCCCAATCCCAACCCTCCACCCTAATCCCAATTCTCCATCCCAATCCCAATCCCCCATCCCAATCCCAATCCTCAAATCCAACCCCACCGTAATCCTAATCCCAATCCCAACCCCAAACCAAACCCCACCGTAATCCCAATCCCAATCCCAACCCCACAGTAATCCCAATCCCAATCCCAACCCCAATCCAAACCCC
>NW_011124660.1:0-350 GCF_000146605.3 Meleagris gallopavo
ATCCATCCATCCATCCATCCATCCATCCATCCATCCATTCATCCATTCCCATGTCCCTACATCCATCCCCATGTCCATCCAGCCATCCAGCCATCCATCCATCCACCCCCACGTCCACCCACCCATCCACCCACCCATGGGGACATCCATCCCCATGTCCATCCATCCATCCACCCATCCGTCCCCATGTCCTCACATCCATCCCCATGTCCATCCATCCATCCACCCATCCGTCCCCATGTCCCCACATCCATCCCCATGTCCATCCATCCATCCACCCACTCGTCCCCATGTCCCCACATCCATCCCCATGTCCCCACGTCCATCCACCCACTCGTCCCCATGCCCCA
>NW_011124661.1:0-1283 GCF_000146605.3 Meleagris gallopavo
GTCACCACCCTCCCCCTCCAGGCTCACCAACTGCAGCATCATGGAGACGCTCTCCCACGTGGCCTCTTTGATGTTGTCCCCGCCATCCACCAGCCCCTGGTAGCCCTGTTGAGGGGGAGACGGTGGTGGTGACACCGGGTCCCCGTGGGCTTCGGAGGGGGGGGGGTGGGATCCAGGTGGGGGGCACCAACCTCATGCACGAAGTAGACTTTGGCACCGGTGTAAATGCCCACCCGCACCACGGCGCGGACGGCCGCATTCATGCCTGCAGGAAGAGGAGAGCGTCACCGCTGTCCCCAAACCATAGAGAACCCCAAAAGCCATCATGTCCCCCCCCTCCTCCCCGACTCCAAGCTTGCACAACTCCCGGTGTGCGTCGTCCCCCCCAGCCCCCACCACCAGCACGGATCTGGCCCCGCAGCTGCGGGTTATTTTTGCCCTGCTGACATTTAGGGTGCCGAGGCCGCGTGACGCCGTGACGGGGACAGCTGGTGACACGGCGTGGTGGCGGTGAAGCAAAACAGCCCCCGAGCCCTGAGCTCCCCGTCCCCAGGGCCTGCAGGCAGAAAGCAAAGATTGGGCTCAATCTGGGTGTTTTGGGGCAAAATCTTGTCGCTTTTTAGTGCTTTCCTTCACGCTGCCCAAAAGTCCAAAATTTTGTCTTCCTTTCCCCTTCCCTCTGCCCCTACTTACAGCAAATTGTCACTGGAATATGTCACTGTAAATTATTACTGCAAATCATTATTGGAAAAATCGGTATTGCACGTTATTCCAAAGCGACAGCTGAAATAAAATCCCTCCTGGCCCCCACACAACACCACAAGGAGCCCCCCAAAAAAAGACATGGAACAAACACACCTCGCAAGGAAACACAACTAGCAACAAGCAGCAAGGTTCAAGAACATGCAAGCCCCATTTTTGCTTGTTTTACCCCCAAAGCAATCCCACGGGGTGGGTTTTGGGGGACAGGACACTCCTTACCCTGTGCGTCCCCTCCTGAGGTGAGGACAGCGATGGCTTTGCCAGCACCCATGTGCTCCCTGTTCCCGCAATGCTTCGGGGGCTGCGCCATCTTCTTGGCTGAAAAAGAGGGAAATGGGGCAAAAAAAAAAAAACAATGGGGGGGCTGGGGGCGAGGTGGCGGCGGAGTGGCTACCGAGCACAGCCCCGGTGTCACACCACAAAGTGACACCAACCGCTGCGTCAGCTCCTAAATCAGGCTCCAGGAGGGAGGGACGGCCCTGGGGGTGGCCCCTGCTCAGCCCTGAAGGCGTTAGGGAAAG
>NW_011124662.1:0-362 GCF_000146605.3 Meleagris gallopavo
CATAGAGACCCCGCCCCATAGGGACACCACCCCATAGAGACACCGCCCCATGGAGACACCGCCCCATAGGGACACCGCCCCATAGAGACACCGCCCCATAGGGACAACGCCCATAGAGACACCGCCCCATGGAGACACCGCCCCATAGAAACACCACCCCATGGAGACACCGCCCCATAGAAACACCACCCCATAGGGACACCGCCCCATAGGGACACCGCGCCATGGAAACACCGCCCCATAGGGACACCGCCCCATGGAGACACCGCCCCATGGAGACACCGCCCCATAGGGACACCGCCCCATGGAGACACCACCCCATGGAGACACCGCCCCATAGGGACACCGCCCCCTAGAGACAC
>NW_011124663.1:0-504 GCF_000146605.3 Meleagris gallopavo
ATACCTTCGCTTCATGATCTCCACAACTTCTGCAATCTCTCCCCTACTATTTCTGAACCACTGTGTCAACATGCTTTATGGTGGGTCCTGCAGCCTTGGCTCCTTATCTGGTTCTGTCAGAGCAGAGCACAGATCCCACCTTTCCCAGGCCTGGCTTTCCAGAAGCAATTAAGGCCCCGGGAGCACAGTCTAAGGTCACATACTAACATGACCCACAGGTGGTGAAGTCACAGTGAATATATTTAAGGACAGGAACTGGGGTGTGTGTTACAGCATGGATTTGTCTTGCAGCATTAACTTTGAGAAAAATCTCCAGTTGGTTCTTTTTTTTTTGGTAAGAATTTTAAGACTTTTGTTTGATTTATTTTCTTTTTATTTTTGTTACTTATTTAATTTCCTTTTTTGCACCTGTGAAATTATGCTTTCTGTATTACAGCTCTGTCATTTTGTGTTTCTTGCTCCTTCATTATCTCTCTTAGGGGTACAATCCTCTCATCTCCATAA
>NW_011124664.1:0-692 GCF_000146605.3 Meleagris gallopavo
AGTCAGTGGCAGAAGCAAGCGCTAAGCAGAAGTTGGTCCAGCCTGCTGATTTAGCGCAGGTGACCCACATGTGTTGTCGCGGGTTGATTTGGTGTGGTTCAGGTAGTGCTTCTGCGCCAAGGATGAACACTGCGAGCAGGAATCCAAATAGGGTCATCATCTGAATGATGCAAGGTTATAGCAAGTACTGATGAAGCTCCTCGGCGGGTCAGAGGTTGGAGCGCCGCAGCGAGCGTCAGGGGAGGAGCGCAGGACATTAGCGTCATGGCGGGGCGGAGGGTAGGAGCAGCGCGGCGAGCGTCAGGGCGGAGCGGAGGGCGGGAGCGGGATGAGCGCCGGAGGCGGAACCGAGGGCAGCGGCGATGGGGGGGTCGCAATTTCTCTTCCCCACGGTCAGGGGCGGGTCGGAGCCGCGGATCGAATCCGGACCAGGGCTGCTTGCTGCACGGAGGGGCAGCGGCGGGGTGGGAGGGGGGCAATGGGGAATAGTCGGAAGAAAGTCTTCCTTGTCGAATTTTGTTTAAGCCCTTCCATTATCTGGTGCCAAACAGGTAAAAGTTTAGTAGTCGTTCTATCTTTAGTAATAGAAGCCTCCCGGAGTTTTTGCGCCAATTTTCGTCCCAAAGTTCACCATAAAAAGAGAATGCAGTTTTCAGAAATTCAGGGACATTTTTTGCTTAACCATTTGAGAA
>NW_011124665.1:0-1466 GCF_000146605.3 Meleagris gallopavo
GGGGGGCACTGGGAGAACTGGGATGGGGACAAGGCTGGCACTGGGAGCACTGGGAGCACTGGTGCCGCTGAATGGTGGTGCTGGGACGGGAGCACAGGGGACACTGGGAGCACTGGCATGGGGATATGGTGGCACTGGGAGCACTGGGAACGCCGAGACATGCGGACTGGTGGCACTGGGAGCACTGGGATGAGACACTGGGAGGGATGGGGACACACTGGTGGCACTGGGAGCACTGGAATGGGGCACTGGTGGCACTGGGATGTGTATACTGGTGGCACTGGGATGAGCATACCGGTGGCACTGGGAGCACTGGGCTGCCCATACTGGTGGCACTGGGATGCCCATACTGGGAGCACTGGGATGCCCATACTGGTGGCACTGGGAACACTGGGATGCCCATACCGGTGGCACTGGGAGCACTGGGCTGCCCATACTGGTGGCACTGGGATGCACATACTGGGAGCACTGGGATGCCCATACTGGTGGCACTGGGAACACTGGGATGCCCATACTGGTGGCACTGGGAGCACTGGGATGCGCATATTGGTGGCACTGGTATGTACATACTGGTGGCACTGGGATGCCCATACTGGGAGCACTGGTATGTACATACTGGTGGCACTGGGAGCACTGGGCTGCCCATACTGGGAGCACTGGGATGTCCATACTGGTGGCACTGGGAACACCGGGATGCCCATACTGGTGGCACTGGGATGTCCGTACTGGTGGCACTGGGAGCACTGGGATGCGCATACTTGTGGCACTGGGATGTCCGTACTGATGGCACTGGGAGCACTGGGCTGCCCATACTGGTGGCACTGGGAGCACTGGGATGCCAATACTGGGAGCACAGGGAGCCCTGGGATGCCCATACTGGTGGCACTGGGATGCCCCTACTGGGAGCACTGGGAGCACTGGGATGCCCATACTGGGAGCACTGTGATGACCATACTGGTGGCACAGGGAGCACTGGGATGCCCATACTGGTGGCACTGGGATGCCCATACTGGTGGCACTGGGAGCACTGGGATGTCCATACTGGGAACACTGGGATGTGCATACTAGTGGCACTGGGATGCCCATACTGGTGGCACTGGGAGCACTGGGCTGCTCATACTGGTGGCACTGGGATGCCCATAGTGGTGGCACTGGGATGCCCATACTGGGAGCACTGGGAGCACTGGGCTGCCCATACTGGTGGCACTGGGAGCACTGGGAGCACTGGGATGCCCATACTGGTGGCACTGGGATGCCCATACTGGTCACACAGGGAGCACTGGGCTGCCCATACTGGTGGCACTGGGCTGCTCATACTGGTGGCACTGGGCTGCGCATACTGGTGGCACTGGGATGTCCGTACTGGGAGCACTGGGCTGCCCATACTGGTGGTACTGGGAGCACTGGGCTGCCCATACTGGTGGTACTGGGAGCACTGGGCTGCCCATACTGGTGGCACTGGGCTG
>NW_011124666.1:0-1068 GCF_000146605.3 Meleagris gallopavo
TTTGGGGGTAAAAAGTGGTGGTTTGGGGTTTTGGGGGTGATTGCGGGTCTTGAAACAGCCCGAAAATGTGGCGTGGTGCTGAGCGTGGTGGATTTGGGGGAAAAAATGGGATTTTGGGGTCTGATAGGTGAGAGTAACTCTGGGTTTGCAGTCAAAAAGTGGCAATTTGGGGTTTTGCTCGGTACCAGTTGTGGATTTGGGGTCAAACAGCGAAGTTTTGGGGTTATTTGGGTGACGTTTTCTATGGGGTCCGTTCCGAGGTGTTGACGTGACATCGTCCATAGTGGATTTTGGGGCAAAAAAGGGAGTATTTGGGGTCTGATGGATGGGAATAGCTGTGGGCTCGGGGTCAACAGATGGGATTTAGGATTTTTAGATGCTTTTAGCTTTGGTTTTGAGTTGAAGAAACGAAGTCTTGGGTTCACGTGGGCGATGTCGGGTAACGACGCAACCCAAGAACCATCGATGTATTGCTGCCAATGTCGGATTTGGGGCCAAAAAGAGGAATTTCGGGGTCTGCTTCGGTGGTTTTTTAGGACCTCATCCCCAGATTCGGGACCAACGAGCTCCCGTTGGGGTTAATCGGTGTGGGATTAATTGTAGGGCCGCAGCCCGAAGGCGGCCGACGTGACGCTGTCCATGACGGGCCGGGAACGCGCCGAGTACGAGCGCTGGAAACGGGAACGGGAACGGATCGACCGCGAGCGCCTGGCCCGGCACCGGCAGCCCAGCGGGAAATGGCGCCGAGAGTGGGATGCACACAAATCCGACAGCATGTGGGTGCCCCGCGTCCACTGCACCAATGGCCCCGTTGGCCGTCACCCCATTGGCCCCATTGTCCCCAACCCCGTTGGCCGTGACCCCATTGACCCCGTTGTCCCCAACCCCGTTGGCCGTGACTCCATTGATCCCATTATTCCCAACCCCGTTGGCCGTGACCCCATTGACCCCATTGTTCCCAACCCCGTTGGCCGTGACCCCATTGACCCCGTTGGCCGTGACCCCATTGACCCCATTGTCCCCAACCCCGTTGGCCCCATTGGCCGTGACCCCATTGACCCTGTTGTC
>NW_011124667.1:0-570 GCF_000146605.3 Meleagris gallopavo
TCCCCCAGGGGTTGGTACTGGGGCCCATCTTGTTTAATATCTTTATTGATGACTTAGATGAAGGGATTGAGTGTACCCTCAGTAAGTTTGCAGATGACATCAAGTTGGAAGGTGGTGTGGATCTGCCTGAGGTAGGAAGGCCCTTCGGAGGGATCTAGATAAGCTGGATTGCTGGGCTGAGGTAAATGGGATGAGGTTCAACAAGGCCAAGTGCCAGGTCCCTGCACTTTGGCCACAATAATTCAGTGCAGCGCTACCGGCTTGGTACTGAGTGGCTGGATGTCTGTGAAGAGGAAAGGGACCTGGGGGTGTTGGTTGATGCTCGGCTGAACATGAGCCAACAGTGTGCCCAGGTGGCCAAGAGGGGCAATGCCATCCTGGTCTGCATTAGAAATAGTGCGGCCAGCAGGAGCAGGGTGGTAATCATCCCTCTGTACTCAGCACTGGTGAAGCTGCACCTTGAGTACTGTGTTCAGTTTTGGGCCCGTCACTACTAAGAAAAACATTGAGGCCCTGGAACATGTCCAGAGGAGGGCAACAAAACTGGTGAGGGTCTGGAGCACAAGTCTT
>NW_011124668.1:0-1069 GCF_000146605.3 Meleagris gallopavo
TCTAATTCCTGCACCGTTTTTGATATTTTGTCCTGCCCACCCAGGAGTCTATACTGTCTCACATTAGTAATCCAGTGCGGTTTCAGCAGGCAAATAGGCCCATGTTTCGCATGGCCTCTTAATATTACCTGCACCGCCCGGATACTAATACATCTCTGTCGGAGTCTGAACTCTCCCACAGTTGTCTGGAGAGCCAGACCGCATAGAATACCTATGCCCAAGATGTATTCCTGGACTGGGGCAATAGATACCTTATACTCCTGGGGTGGAAGACGCCCAACCCCCAGTTTTAACCATGTTTGGGTGACAGGAATAGTTTGTCTCCCAAAACCACCAATCATCACTCTGTTTCCATGAAATTTGTTTGGATCTCCGTAAATGATTGATGTTTCTGCTCCAGTGTCCACTAATGCCATAACTCTCTGAATATTTTTTCGGGACCAATAAATCGTTAATTCTACATATCCAGTCCCGTCTGGAGGCCCTAGGGGGACTAACATCCTCCATCATGCCATGAATTGTGCTAGGGCCAATTCTTTTGCTTCCAATGGCTCAGACATCATGGCCCAAGACACCTGAGGCGGCTTTTTTTTCCTATTAGGAAAAATGAAGTCTTCTAGGTTCCATGTTGTTGTTGGTATTCTCTCTATAATTCTTACCCTTGGTTTCTTAAGGTAGTTTTGAAATTTTTGATTGTCCTTTAGCTGTCTCCAAAGCTGGAGAAGGACATGGTTAGGCTGGTGGTCAATCTTAGCAAATTGGACCCCAGCTTGTATTAGGTCATTAAACATTTGTTTTCGGGAAACCCTTATGGGTCCCGATCAAGGAACTCGAATAGCCGGTGTCTTGGTTTTAGTTAACAGCAGGACCTCAGCTTCTTCTAACATCCAAATGTTGCACCTAGTCCACAGGCGTTCTGTCTCCCCCTGATCAGCTACTATCTGAGCAGCCTGCTGAACTACGGCTTCCGAGGTCACCAGAGAGTTTAATATCGAAACTAAGGTCCTATATAGGTGGGAAGCGGCCTGTTGTAAAATTAAATCTTGCATGCCCGCCGAGAACTTGATCA
>NW_011124669.1:0-488 GCF_000146605.3 Meleagris gallopavo
ACCCAAATATTCCATCTCCCCACCCCACTTCTCACAGAAAACCCCAAACATTGGCTCTTCCCATCCAATTTCTCATGGAAAACCCCACAAATCGTGTCTCCCCACCCCATTTCTCACAGAAAACCCCACAAATCATGTCTCCCCACCCCATTTCTCGCGGAAAACCCCACAGATCGTGTCTCCCCACCCCATTTCTCACGGAAAACCCCAAACATAGGCTCTTCCCACCCTATTTCTCGTGGAAAACCCGAAACATTGGCTCTTCCCATCCAATTTTTCACAGAAAACCCCACAAATCGTGTCTCCCCACCCCATTTCTCATGGAAAACCCCACAAATCGTGTCTCCCCACCCCATTTCTCATGGAAAACCCAAATATTCCATCTCCCCACCCCATTTCTCACGGAAAACCCCAAACATTGGCTCTTCCCATCCAATTTTTCACGGAAAACCCCAAACATTGGCTCTCCCCACCCCATTTCTCACAGA
>NW_011124670.1:0-655 GCF_000146605.3 Meleagris gallopavo
TCCAGCTAGCTTACCACAGGTGACACCAGCAAGCAAGTACTGAAATAAAAATACTAAGCATGAAGTTCCTTTTGCAAAGAGTTGCCCAAGAATTTCAGATCAGTATATACTGCTGGGAGGTTTTTTGTCAGGACTGTAGCTATTTCATCAAGGATTCATGTAAGTATGCTGCCATCATTGCCCTCCACTTCTTGAGGGTGCCTTCATACATTGCAGTTGTTGCAGACACTACAAAGATGTGCAAGGTTTGATAGGTAAAAGAGCAACTCCCTCCTTTCCTGTGACAGTGTTTTGGGTGTTCCTTAAAAATCCGCATTGAATGTGTTAGACTCTTAAGTCAGTCAAGAGAAAGTCAGGAGGGTTTTGCTTTCATTTTCAGAATGTAGACGTTGTTGTTTGTTTATTTCTTGTTTTCTTGTTGTTGTCGTTGTTGTTGTTGTTTTTTCCATAACTAAACGTCTTAAAGAAAAGCAAATAGTTTGAAATCCATTCTTCCCAGAACACATCTTCCAGTTGACAGGAATATCATTTCTTATTTAACCTGGAGCTAGAAAGGATGGATAAGGGAACAGGCAGCTCTACACTTTCTTATTTAATATACATATATATATAGCTGAAAGGAATCGTGTAGTACATAATGTAGCTGTCAATATAT
>NW_011124671.1:0-479 GCF_000146605.3 Meleagris gallopavo
CAGTGGGATCTGTGGGGCACACCGGGATCTGTGGGGCTCAATGGGATCTGTGGGGCACAGTGGGATCTGTGGGGCACAGTGGGATCTGTGGGGAACAGTGGGATCTGTGGGGCACAGCGGGATCTGTGGGGCTCAATGGGATCTGTGGGTCACACCGGGATCTGTGGGGCTCAATGGGATCTGTGGGGCACACCGGAATCTGTGGGGCACAGTGGGATCTGTGGGGCACACCAGGATCTGTGGGGCTCAATGGGATCTGTGGGGCACACCGGGATCTGTGGGGCTCAATGGGATCTGTGGGGCACACTGGAATCTGTGGGGCACAGTGGGATCTGTGGGGCACACTGGGATCTGTGGGGCACACCGGGATCTGTGGGGCTCAATGGGATCTGTGGGGCACACTGGAATCTGTGGGGCACAGTGGGATCTGTGGGGCACACCGGGATCTGTGGGGCGCACTGCTGGGAGCGGTTTCTGTG
>NW_011124672.1:0-490 GCF_000146605.3 Meleagris gallopavo
CGCACTGACCCCATACACACCCCATACACACCCCATAACGACCCCATAATGACCCCATACAGAACCCCATATACACCCCATATACACCCCATATACATCCCATACACCCCATACACACCCCATACACACCCCATAACGACCCCATAATGACCCCATACAGAACCCCCTATACACCCCATATACACCCCATATACATCCCATACACCCCATATACACCCCATACACACCCCATATACACCCCATACCCACCATGTCGGAATGTCGTCCCACCCCTATAGGAGCCCTATATGGGATTTAAACCCCATACCCCACACACCCCACACACCCCATAGACACATCATATCGGGATATATCGCCCCACGCCCACAGGAGCTACATGGGATTTCTACCCGATAGACCCCCGATAGACCCCCGATACCCACCATGTCGGGATATATCGCCCCACGCCCACAGGAGCTACATGGGATTTCTACCCGATAGACCCCCGATA
>NW_011124673.1:0-498 GCF_000146605.3 Meleagris gallopavo
TCTTATCAGGCAGCAAGAGGGAGGGCTGTAGGGGAAAGGGCTCATTATGGTCAATGACAACACAACGTCTCCTCCCCGGCGAACGCTTTGGGAACAGAGGACCTGTTGCTTACAGAGCATGAAACCTCCAGGAACCACGTGCAGCAGTGCTCGGAAGTGCTGCTGCCGAGCTCTAACTCGGCCCTTTCTCCGCACGAGGCTGCATTACAAGAAGGAAGTTCTGGAGTCCAGCCTTGATTTATGGCCGCGCCTTGCCCTGCAGAGGGGGTTATGCTGAGGGCACCCACGTGAGATGCGATCTGCGCTGGAAAGCAAGAGAGATGGAGGAGCAGCAACGCAGGGCTGCCGGTTCCAGCCGTGCCCACGGCTTTGCCTATTTTAGGGGGCTGTACAGGGCACTGCAGCACACGCGTGCCAAGGGCTGCTTTACTCTCAGCAGCCCCATAAGCTTCAAAAATAAATTAAAATTAAATAAAGTAAAATAAAATCAAATAAAAA
>NW_011124674.1:0-434 GCF_000146605.3 Meleagris gallopavo
CAATGACCCCATTGACCCCATTGACCCCATTGACCCCATTGACCCCAATGACCCCATTGACCCCATCCACCCCATTGACCCCAAGGACCCCAATGACCCCATTGACCCCACTGACCCCATTGACCCCAATGACCCCATTAACCCCACTGACCCCATACACCCCATTGACCCCAAGGACCCCATTGACCCCATTCATCCCTATTGACCCCAACGTCCCCATTGACCCCATTCATCCCATTGACCCCATTGACCCCATTGACCCCATTGACCCCAATGACCCCACTGACCCCGTTCATCCCATTGACCCCAATGTCCCCATTGACCCCATTGACCCCATTGACCCCACTGACCCCATTCATCCCTATTGACCCCAACGTCCCCATTGACCCCATTGACCCCATTGACCCCAATGACCCCATTGACCCCATTGACCC
>NW_011124675.1:0-567 GCF_000146605.3 Meleagris gallopavo
CAGACCCCATTAACCCCAACGTCCCCATTGATCCCACAGACCCCATTAGCCCCAATGTCCCCATTGACCCCAATGTCCCCATTGACCCCACAGACCCCATTAACCCCAATGTCCCCATTGACCCCACTGACCCCATTAACCCCAATGTCCCCATTGACCCCACTGACCCCAATTCCCCCATTGACCCCACAGACCCCATTAACCGCAATGTCTCCATTGACCCCAATTCCCCCATTGACCCCACAGACCCCATTAACCGCAATGTCCCCATTGACCCCACAGACCCTGTTAACCCCAATGTCCCCATTGACCCCACTGACCCCATTAATCCCAATGTCCCCATTAACCCCAATGTCCCCATTAACCCCCCAGAGCCCATTAACCCCAACGTCCCCATTGGCCCCAACGTCCCCATTGACCCCACAGACCCCATTAACCCCAACGTCCCCATTGATCCCAATGACCCCATTGACCCCAATGTCCCCATTGACCCCAATGTCCCCATTGACCCCACAGACCCCATTAACTCCAATGTCCCCATTGACCCCAATGTCCCCATTGACCCCA
>NW_011124676.1:0-856 GCF_000146605.3 Meleagris gallopavo
CATAGAGACCCCATAGAGACCCATAGAGACCCCATAGGGACCCCATAGGGACCCATAGAGACCCCATAGAACCCCATAGAGCCCCATCGAGCCCCATAGAGACCCCATAGAAACCCCATAGGGACCCATAGAGATCCACAGTGCCCCATAGAGACCCATAGAGACCCATAGAGACCCCATAGAAACCCCATAGGGACCCATAGAGACCCCATAGAGACCCATAGAGACCCCATAGGGACCCCATAGGGACCCATAGAGACCCCATAGAACCCCATAGAGCCCCATCGAGCCCCATAGAGACCCCATAGAAACCCCATAGGGACCCATAGAGATCCACAGTGCCCCATAGAAACCCATAGAGCCCCATAAAGACCCCACAGAGCCCCATAGAGACCCTATAGTGACTCATAGTGACCCATAGAGACCCCATAGTGACCCACAGTGACCCATAGAGCCCCATAGAGACCCATAGAGACCCATAGAGACCCATAGAGATCCATAGTTCCCCATAGAGACCCACAGAGACCCCATAGAGACCCACAGAGACCCATAGGGATCCCATAGAGACCCCATAGAGTCCCATAGAGACCCCATAGAGACCCATAGAGACCCATAGAGACCCACAGAGACCCCATAGAAACCCACAGAGACCCCACAGAGACCCCATAGGGACCCCATAGTGCCACATGGAGCCCCATAGAGACCCCATAGAAACCCCATAGGGACCCATAGAGACCCCATAGAACCCCATAGAGACCCATTGAGCCCCATAAAGACCCCACAGAGCCCCATAGAGACCCTATAGTGACTCATAGTGACCCATAGAGACCCCATAGTGACCCACAGTGACCCATAG
>NW_011124677.1:0-329 GCF_000146605.3 Meleagris gallopavo
GATGGCTGTGTTGCCACGCCCCGTGGGAGGGGCCAATGCGAAGCTCCGCCCATTGGGTGGTGTTGGGGGAGGTCTGATGGCTGTGTTGCCACGCCCCGTGGGAGGGGCCAATCCGAAGCTCCGCCCATTGGGTGGTGTTGGGGGAGGTCTGGTGGCTGTGTTGCCACGCCCCTTGGGAGGGGCCAATGCGAAGCTCCGCCCATTGGGTGGTGTTGGGGGAGGTCTGATGGTTGTGTTGCCATGCCCCTTGGGAGGGGCCAATCCGAAGCTCCGCCCATTGGGTGGTGTTGGGGGAGGTCTGATGGCTGTGTTGCCACGCCCCGTGGGAG
>NW_011124678.1:0-543 GCF_000146605.3 Meleagris gallopavo
CTCATAAAGTTCAATGGAACCCCATAAAGTCCAATGGAACCCCATAAAGTTCAATGGAACCTCATAAAACCCAATGGAATCCCATAAAACCCAATGGAACCCCATAAAGTCCAATGGAACCTCATAAAGTCCAATGGAACCCCATAAAACCCAATGGAACCCCATAAAGTCCAATGGAACCCCATAAAGTCCAATGGAACCTCATAAAGTTCAATGGAACCCCATAAAACCCAATGGAACCCCATAAAGTCCAATGGAACCTCATAAAGTCTAATGGAACCCATAAAGTCCAATGGAACCTCATAAAACCCAATGGAACCCCATAAAACCCAATGGAACCCCATAAAGTCCAATGGAACCTCATAAAACCCAATGGAACCCCACAAAGTCCAATGGAACCCCACAAAGTCCAATGGAACCCCATAAAGTCCAATGGAACCTCATAAAACCCAATGGAACCCCACAAAGTCCAATGGAACCCCATAAAGTCCAATGGAACCCCATAAAACCCAATGGAACCCCACAAAGTCCAATGGAACCCCA
>NW_011124679.1:0-421 GCF_000146605.3 Meleagris gallopavo
CCTCCCCCCCTGCACCAGCACACACACACACAAACACACACACAAAAAGCAAATAAGAAAGCCATAACATAAGTAACAGCAGAAACACCAGTGCAATGGGAGTATATTAAGAAGGTAGGAAAAGGACTGCCCACCCACTCACCTCCAAGGATTTACACCCACAGAACAAACCCCACAGCGGAGAAACTGCCAGAAAGAAACCCTTCCCCCGCGGCAGTCAGCCCTCAAACGAGCTCCAAGAGAGGGGCAGCCAGGCTCTGCCCCTTCCAGCCACGGAGCTGAACTGCCTTCACCTGTGCTCCCAGGGCTGGCTGGGTCCTTTCCTCAGCTGCTCCATCAGTGGTTCAGGCTGTGGTTCAACAGCTCTCATACAGCAGAGCAAAGGAGAAAAGAGCAAAGCAAAGCAACAGATGAAAGAAAA
>NW_011124680.1:0-439 GCF_000146605.3 Meleagris gallopavo
AAAGGGTCTGTCCACTTGGTAGAAATCTAGAAATGTTGTCAGGGCATGCGGGATTACAACAGGGAAGGCTAGGACACTCTTGGAATTCAATCTGGTGAGGGAGGCCAAGGACAACAAGAAAGGCATCTTTCAGGAAATCAGTAGCAAAAGGAAGATGAGGGAAAATGAGGTCCCACTGCTGAATGCAGAGGGTGTCCTGGCAATAAAGGACATTGAGAAGGTGCAGTTACTGAACGCTGCTTTTGCTTCACTCTTTACTGATAAGACTGCCCTGCAGAAACCCAGACTCTGAAGGTAAGAGAATGAGTCTGGAGAAAGGAAGACGTCCTGATGGTCAAGAATGAGCTGACTAGAAACAGGCCAGGCAAACTCAATGCACACAGATCCACGGCCCTTGATGGGATGCACCCACAAGCAGTGAGGGAGCTGGAAGAAGTGA
>NW_011124681.1:0-446 GCF_000146605.3 Meleagris gallopavo
ATTCACAACCTTGCTGGACAACCTGTTTCAGTGTCTCCCCATCCCCACAGTAAAAAATTTCTTCCTGCTATGTAGTCTAAATCTTCTCTTTTCCAGTTTAAAGCCATTTCCCCTTGTCCTGTCGCTACCTGCCCTGATAAGAAGTCCCTCCCCAGCTTTCCTGTAGGGCCCTTCAGGTACAGGAAGGCCGCTCCAAGGTCTCCTTGGTGCCTTCTCCTCTCCACTGAAGCTGATGAGCTCCAGCTCTCTCAGCCTTTCCATACAGAGGAGGTGTTTCAGCCCTCTGATCATCTTTGTGGCCCTCCTCTGGACCTGCCTGAACAACTCCATGTCCTTGTGTTGAGGGCTCCAGAACTGGACGCAGTGCTCCAGATGGTGTGTCAATGAGAGCAGAGTAGGGGGGCAGCATCACCTCCCTCGAACTGCTGGTCATGCTTCTGTGCTTT
>NW_011124682.1:0-458 GCF_000146605.3 Meleagris gallopavo
CCATTGTCCCCGCCCTTATCTCCGTCCCGCCCCTATTTCCGTCTCCACCCCTCTCCTATTGGCCCGCTCCCCCCCGTGGCCCCGCCCCCTCGTTCCCCCCTATATATGCGCTGCAGGCGGCGGCGGGCAGCGGCGTGGGGCTGCTGCTGGACGCGGAGCAGAGCGAGCTGGGCCCAGCCCTGCGCCTCTGGGCCCTGGGGCTGATGGGGAGGCACAACAGGGGGCTGCCCCGCGTCTGGCACACGCACCAGGCCTACCTCAAGGTGGGGCGGGGGGCCTCCATGGGGTGATGTGGGGCGCTAGGGGGCGATGTAGGGAGATATGGGGCCTCTATGGGGTGATGTGGGGCTCTAGGGGGCGATGTAGGGAGATATGGGGCCTCCATGGGGTGATGTAGGGCTCTAGGGGGCGATGTAGGGAGATGTGGGGCCTCTATGGGGCTGCCCCACGTCTGGCAC
>NW_011124683.1:0-1004 GCF_000146605.3 Meleagris gallopavo
GTCCGAATTGATGGGATTTTGGGTCTTCAGAATCCCAATTTCCGGGTCAAAATTTATGGGATTTTGGGTCTTCAGAACCCCAATTTTTGGGTCAAAATTTACGGGATTTCGGATCTTCAGAATCCCAATTTTCAGGTCTAAATTTATGGGATTTCGGATCCTTAGGATCCCTATTTTTGGGGTCAAAATTTATGGGATTTCGGGTCTTCAGACTCCCAATTTTTGGGTCCGAATTGATGGGATTTTGGGTCTTCAGAATCCCAATTTTAGGGTCAAAATTTATGGGATTTTGGGTCTTCAGAACCCCAATTTTTGGGTCAAAATTTACGGGATTTCGGATCTTCAGAATCCCAATTTTCAGGTCTAAATTTATGGGATTTCGGATCCTTAGGATCCCAATTTTTGGGGTCAAAATTTATGGGATTTCGGGTCTTCAGAACCTCAATTTTCGGGTCAAAATTGATGGGATTTTGAACCTTCAGAACCTCAATTTTCGGGTCAAAATTGATGGGATTTCGGGTCTTCAGAACCTCAATTTTCGGGTCAAAATTGATGGGATTTCGAACTTTCAGAACTTCAATTTTTGGGGTCAAAATTTATGGGATTTCGGCTCAATCCCAATTTCCGGGTCAAAATTTATGGGATTTCGTCTCAATCCCAATTTCCGGGTCAAAATTTACGGGATTTCAAACCTTCAGACCCCCAATTTTTAGGTCCGAATTGATGGGATTTGGAATTTCAGGGATTCGGGGTCATTTTTGGGGGGTGGTTTTGGGGTTTTTGTTGTTGTTGTTGTTGTTGTTTCCTCACCCGACTCTTCGGCCTCGGAGGAATAATCTTCATCGCTGTCCTCCTCCTCTTCCTCATAGTCCTCCTCAGAGGGGTTGAAGGTTTCGTCCTCCATCTCTGATTCCGACTCCCCCACCTCCGCCTCGCTGCCCTGCGGGGCCCCAAAAACACCCCAAATTCACCCGAATTGGACCCAAAATGGACCCAAAATGGAC
>NW_011124684.1:0-625 GCF_000146605.3 Meleagris gallopavo
GTCACAAACCCCTATGGGGTCAGCAGCCCTATGGGGTCAGCAGCCCTACGGGGTCACAAACCCATATGGGGTCAGCAGCCCTACGGGGTCACAAACCCCTATGGGGTCAGCAGCCCTATGGGGTCACAAACCCCTATGGGGTCACAAACCCCTATGGGGTCACCATCCCTATGGGGTCACAAACCCCTATGGGGTCAGCAGCCCTATGGGGTCACAAACCCATATGGGGTCACAAACCCCTATGGGGTCAGCAGCCCTATGGGGTCACAAACCCATATGGGGTCACAAACCCATATGGGGTCACCCACTCTTATAGGGTCACCCATTGGCCCCACATCCCCCCTCTTTCCCCACTGTCCCCAATGTCCCCAATGTCCCCATATCCCCAATGTCCCCATATCCCCAATGTCCCCATATCCCCAATGTCCCCATATCCCCAATGTCCCCAATGTCCCCATATCCCCCCTGTCCCCATATCCCCAATGTCCCCATATCCCCAATGTCCCCAATGTCCCCATATCCCCAATGTCCCCAATGCCCCCAATGTCCCCATATCCCCCCTGTTCCCATATCCCCATTGTTCCCATATCCCCAATGTCCCCAATGCCCCCAATGTCCCCATATC
>NW_011124685.1:0-485 GCF_000146605.3 Meleagris gallopavo
ATAACCCACCCCATAACCGACCCCATCACCCCATAACCCACCCCATAAGTGACCCCATCACCCCATAACCGACCCCATTACCCCATAACCCACCCCATAACCGACCCCATCACCCCATAACCCACCCCATAAGTGACCCCATCACCCCATAAGTGACCCCATAAGTGCCCCCACCCCACCTCCTCCACCAGCACGGTGTCCCCGATGAAGATGGTGTAGGGGCGGCCCTCCCCATAAACCCATAACCCACCCCATAAGTGACCCCATCACCCCATAAGTGACCCCATAAGTGACCCCATCACCCCATAACCGACCCAATCACCCCATAACCGACCCCATCACCCCATAAGTGACCCCATAAGTGAACCCCATAACCCCATAACCCACCCCATCACCCCATAACCCACCCCATAAGTGACCCCATCACCCCATAACCCACCCCATCACCCCATAACCCACCCCATAAGTGACCCCATCACCCCATA
>NW_011124686.1:0-638 GCF_000146605.3 Meleagris gallopavo
AACCCTGGGCTCTTCTGATGAGATCTGGTGGGGTCCAGCGCTCATCCAATGTGATCTGACACAGCCCAGGGATCTCCTGATGGGATCCGATGCGTCCCAGTGCTCATCTCATGTGGTCCAACGTGATCCGATGCGGTGCAGGACTCATCCAACGCCTCCCAGCCTCCATCCAACGCAACCCTGGGCTCTTCTGATGGGCTTTGATGTGGTCCAGTGGTCCGAATTGAGCTCTGATGTGATCTGACAGTCATCTGAAGGGATCCAGCACGTCCCAGCACTCATCTCATGTGCTCCAGCATCATCCAGCACTTCCCAGCGCCCATCCCGTGGGTCCAACGTGATCCGATGCGACGCAGGACTCATCCAACGCCTCCCAGCCTCCATCCAACACAACCCTGGGCTCTTCTGATGGGCTTTGATGCCATCCAGTGGTCCGAATTGAGCTCTGATGTGATCTGACAGTCATCTGAAGGGATCCAGCACTTCCCAGCGCCCATCCCATGGGTTCCAACGTGATCCGATGCGATGCAGGACTCATCTGTCGCCTCCCAGCCTCCATCCAACACAACCCAGGGCTCTTCTGATGGGCTTTGATGCAGTCCAGCCCTCCACCACCCATCACGGCACCCCACAGCTCC
>NW_011124687.1:0-584 GCF_000146605.3 Meleagris gallopavo
ACACATTCGACACGTCAAAACGGGAAGAACATTACCAACAAGTACATACAAAAACGGATTTTCCCCATCCCTGGAGGAGACCAAGGCTGGGATGGATGGGGCCGTGGGCAGCCTTGTCTAGTCCCGCATGAAATGTGGATGCTGGCAGCCCAGCCTCAGGCACAGGGGTTGGAGCTTGATGATCCTTAAATTCCCTTCCATCCCAAGACATTCTACGAGGATTCTAGGATTTCCCCAAGTCCAGTCATAAACACGGGAGGATTGGGCCACATGTCTGCGCGTTCCAATGGAGCTTAATGCTCTCCTCTTGCTTAGCTTGCTCAACTTGGGGATTAAGGATCGTCTTGAAAAGCCATGTTCTGATCAAGCATATCACTAGCACAGCCAACCTCTATCTGTCCACCAGCCTCATCCTGACTTGCAGGAGAACTGCCTTTACCCTCCCTCATTCTCACTGCCTACAAAACAGCTGCCATATGCCCCATGGTATGCACAAAGGATCATCAACACAGAGGATAACGTGGGATGGATAAGGGAGGTATTACACACGGGACACACCCCAAAAAAGACTCCCCTTTGCTTCC
>NW_011124688.1:0-373 GCF_000146605.3 Meleagris gallopavo
AAAACCAGACAGAAAGCCCCAAAACCAGACAGAAAACCCCAAAACCTGACAGAAAGCCCCAAAACCAGACAGAAAGCCTCAAAACCAGACAGAAAGCCCCAAAACCTGACAGAAAGCCTCAAAACCAGACAGAAAGCCCCAAAACCAGACAGAAAGCCTCAAAACCAGACAGAAAGCCCCAAAACCAGACAGAAAGCCCCAAAACCAGACAGAAAGCCTCAAAACCAGACAAAAAGCCCCAAAACCTGACAGAAAGCCTCAACACCAGACAGAAAGCCTCAAAACCAGACAAAAAGCCCCAAAACCAGACAGAAAGCCCCAAAACCAGACAGAAAGCCCCAAAACCTGACAAAAAGCCCCAAAACCAGACAAA
>NW_011124689.1:0-623 GCF_000146605.3 Meleagris gallopavo
GCAACAAACAACAAGGCACCTCAGCTTGCAACGCTGAGGCTGTGGGGGGCATGAAGCAGAGCTCCAGGCTTGTTCCCGTTTTGTCTGGCTTTGGGATGTCAGCAGCTACCATTTGGTCTGGGAGCAAATACTCTCTATCATCCTGGATGCTGCTCATGATAATCCCAAGCTTCCTAGCTGTGGCTTTGTGATGCGTTTCTGGGCTTTTTGATGCATTTTGATGCCTTGGCTGCTCCCTAACACCTGTCATCATCACGCTGCGGCAGGATGAGCTCACCATGACCAATGTCAGGCAGTACTGCTTGATTTGCAGCTCACTGGCTCTTGCAGAAGAATCAAACTGCAGGACCTTTTGCTCACCCTGCAGCACACAAATGCTACAGAATCGGAAACAACTTGGGAAGCTCTGGGTCTGCAAGACTGCGTGGACATGCACCGACTGTGTTTTATAGTTCCCTCCCATCCTTGATTTTCTTCTCTCCTTCTCCTCATCTGATCCCACTGCTGAGCCATGATCAAGCTGCCCAGTGTCGCAGAGCATCGTGCAGAGCTGTGCTGGGAACTCCTCTCCCCCTCCCCCTCCTGCAGCTCGGCGTGCAACCTCACCCGCTTCTCTGACAGAC
>NW_011124690.1:0-494 GCF_000146605.3 Meleagris gallopavo
CCCACCTGAACCCACCAGGACCCACCAGGACCCAACCAGGATCCACCTGAAACCACCTGAACCCACCAGGACCCACCAGGATCCACCTGAACCCACCTGAACCCACCAGGACCCACCAGGACCCAACCAGGATCCACCTGAACCCATCTGAACCCACCTGAACCCACAGCACCCAACCAGGATCCACCTGAAGCCACCTGAAGCCACCTGAACCCACCAAGACCCACCAGGACCCAACCAGGATCCATCTGAACCCACCTGAACCCACCAGGACCCAACCAGGATCCACCTGAACCCACCTGAACCCACCAGGACCCAACCAGGATCCACCTGAACCCACATGAACCCACCAGGACCCACCAGGATCCACCTGAACCCACCTGAACCAACCAGGACCCACCAGGATCCATCTGAAACCACCTGAACCCACCAGGACCAACCAGGATCCACCAGGATCCACCTGAACCCACCTGAACCCACCAGGACCAACCAGG
>NW_011124691.1:0-524 GCF_000146605.3 Meleagris gallopavo
GAGGGGGGGGCAATAAATGAGGGGGGGGCAATAAATGAGGGAGGCACGGCCCTTAATTAGGAGGAGTAGAGCCCTGAACTGGGGGGTCTGGGGAGGGGGAGGGGGGAGGTTCCTAATTGGGGCCTTAGAGGGGGGGAAGGTCAACCCTGTAGCTGACCCCAATGACCAGCTGACCCCAATGACCAGCTGACCCCAATGACCAGCTGACCCCAATGACTAGCTGACCCCAATGATCAGCTGACCCCAGACCTACAAATGACCCCAATGACCAGCTGACCCCAGCCCTACAAATGACCCCAATGAGCAGCTGACCCCAATGAGCAGCTGACCCCAATGAGCAGCTGACCTCAATGACTAGCTGACCCCAATGACCAGCTGACCCCAGCCCTACAAATGACCCCAATGCCCAGCTGACCCCAGCCCTACAAATGACCCCAATGATCAGCTGACCCCAGACCTACAAATGACCCCAATGACCAGCTGACCCCAGCCCTACAAATGACCCCAATGAGCAGCTGACCCCA
>NW_011124692.1:0-634 GCF_000146605.3 Meleagris gallopavo
CCTCAGCTCCGCCCTCCGGGTGGAGGTCAAAGGTGATTTTGGGGCAAAAAAGGGCGATTTTGGGTCGCTGGGTTGCGATTCTGGTCCTTTGGGGTCACCCCGTAGAGGCAATGGTGAAATTTTGGGGTGATTTCGCTCATTTTCGGTGTAAATCGGGATTGAAGTTGGAGGTCAACTCATGTTGACCAAGAAACCCAAATTTTGGAGAATTTTCCCCCATTTCTGCCATAAATTCCAACCCATTTTTGAGGCCCAAATCCCAATTTTGGCCACTATTGACCCAACCTCAGCTCCGCCCTTCAGAGACCCAAATTTGGGAGAATTTCCCCCATTTCTGCCATAAATTCCATCCCATTTTTGAGGCCCAAATCCCAATTTTGGCCACTATTCCCCCAACCTCAGCTCCGCCCTCCGGGTGGAGGTCAAAGGTGATTTTGGGGCAAAAAAGGGCGATTTTGGGTCGCTGGGTTGCGATTCTGGCCCTTTGGGGTCACCCCATAGAGGCAATGGTGAAATTTTGGGGTGATTTCGCTCCTTTTTGGTGTAAATCGGGATTGAAGTTGGGGGTCAACTCGCGTTGGCCAACAGACCCAAATTTGGGGGAATTTCCCCCATTTCTGCCATAAATTCCAAC
>NW_011124693.1:0-398 GCF_000146605.3 Meleagris gallopavo
GCCTCCTTGGGCAACCTGTTCCAGCTCATCTGCCTGCAGCTGGATCGGTCCCTTGGAGGGGACACACAGCACGGGTTGTGGGGGATGTGAGCATGGCTGGTGAGCTTGGGGTGCAGCCGTGCTGTGGGGCTGCCCCAGCAGTGTGAGCAGACAGCAAAGGGCGCACGGTGCGGTCGTGGCTCTGCGTGTCAGTGCTGACCCAGGGGATGCTCTGGGGACGGCTGTGCAGAACTGTGTCTCTCCTAGGGACCAGGTGACAACTCTGCTTTTCTCCCTCCGGTGACTTACGATTCTCTGAGCAGCCGAAGCCTGGAGTTTACGTTATGTGACAGGACAAAAATGTCCTATGGGCAAAGATCTAGGAAATCACACAAATAGCAATTTACTAATTTCCTGCT
>NW_011124694.1:0-335 GCF_000146605.3 Meleagris gallopavo
AGTAGCTCCCAGTTACCTCCCAGTTACCTCCCAGTGCCACCCAGTAACCCCAAACCCCCACCAGTGCCTTCCAGTAACTCCCAGTTACCCCCACAGGTGCCTGCAGGACAACGACTGGGATTACGGCCGGCCGGCAGGTCTCACCCAGCTCAAGGTGGGACCCCCCCAAACTGGGAAACCCCCTCCCCAAACTGGGAACACCTTCCCAAACTGGGAACCCCTCTCCAAACTGGGAATCCCTCCGCAAACTGGGATTCCACCTCTCCAAACTGGGACCCCCTCCCAAACTGGTGGACCCCCCTCACAAACTGGGAGACCCTCTTCAAACTGGGACC
>NW_011124695.1:0-1318 GCF_000146605.3 Meleagris gallopavo
GCGGCGCGGTGAGAGCGGGAGCTGGAGCGGGAGCTGGAGGACGAGGAGGAGGATGGAGAGGAGGAGGAGGACGAAGAGCGGCGCCTGGAAGGGGAAGGTGGGGTCAGAACACAGCCAGGCGGCCACGGAGATCCTCCAGCGAGACGTGGCCCCAAAGATCCTCCAGACCCCACAGCACGGCCCCAAAGACCCTCAACTCAAGACCCAACCCCAAAGAGCCTCAATGCCCAACTCCAAACTTCCTCCACTCTGGGGCCGCAGCCCCAGAGACCCCGCAATTCAAGACCCGACCCCAAAGCTCCTCTGCTCCGGATTTCTCCCCAAAAACCTTCCACTCCTGACCCAATGTCACATCCCCAAAGACCCTCAATACCCACACCAAAGTTCCTCCACTCAAGACCCAGTGCCACAGCCCCAAAGATCCCTCAAGTCAAGAGTCCACGCTATGGCCCCAAAGATCCTCCAGACTTGATGGCACAGCCCCAAAGACCAACCCCAAAGTTCCTCCACTCAAGACCCAGTGCCAAATCCCCAAAGACGCTCAAACTCAAGACCCAACCCCAAAGACCCCCGAGACCCAACCCCAAAGTTCCTCCGCTCGAGACCCAGTGCCACTTCCCCAAAGACCCCCAATTCAAGACCCAACCCCAAAGACCCCCGAGACCCAACCCCAAAGTTCCTCCGCTCAAGACCCAGTGCCACTTCCCCAAAGACCCCCAATTCAAGACCCAAACCTGTGGCCCCAAAGACCGAGACACAACCCCAAATCCCTTCCACTCCAGACCCAAAGCCACATCCCCAAAGACCCCTCAAGTCAAGAGTCCATGCTATGGCCCCAGAGACCCTCAACTCAAGACCCAAAGCCGTGGCTCCGAATCCCCTCCACTCAAGGCCCAACCTCACACCCCTCCACTCAACGCCGTGACCCCAAACCCCCCAACCCCTCAATCCTCCACCCCACGGCGTTACCGACCGGGACGAGGCGCTATGACCTGCGCTGGCGCTGCCCTGCTGCCCCACGGCACCGCGTGCTTTGCCCGGTGTTTTGCCGGGGACGCCGGCTGCAGATTGAGCGGAGGCTGCCTCCTCATCGCTGCCCCCAAAGCTGGTGATGAAGGTGATCTTCTCCTCGTGGCCGGGGGAAGGGGAGCGGGAGCGGGAGCGGGACTCCGAGGTGGATTCCGAGGGGGAGCTGCTGGGGGTAAGGGGTTGGGGTGGTGGGAATGGGGAGAGTTGGGACCCCCACCTGGGTTGTGGGGTGGGGAAATGGGGTGGGGGGTGAGGGGGGGGCTCACCGTTTGTAGGGGTCGTATGTGGG
>NW_011124696.1:0-410 GCF_000146605.3 Meleagris gallopavo
CCCTATAACCCCGGCCCTATAACCCTGTCCCTATAACCCCGTCCCTATAACCACCCTATAACCCTGTCCCTATAACCCCATCCCTATAACCCTGTCCCTATAACCCTGTTCCTATAACCCTGTTCCTATAACCCTGTTCCTATAACCCTGTCCCTATAACCCTGTTCCTATAACCCTGTTCCTATAACCCTGTCCCTATAACCCCGTCCCTATAACCCTGTCCCTATAACCCCGTCCCTATAACCCCGTCCCTATAACCCTGTCCCTACAACCCCGTCCCTATAACCCTGTCCCTATAACCCTGTCCCTATAACCCCGTCCCTATAACCCTGTCCCTATAACCCCGTCCCTATAACCCCGTCCCTATAACCCTGTCCCTATAAGCGCCCTATAACCCCGTCCCCATCACC
>NW_011124697.1:0-804 GCF_000146605.3 Meleagris gallopavo
CTCACACCCCCAGTTCACCACCCACACCCCCAGCCCTCCCAGTTTCCCCAGTCCAGCCTTCAAGTTCATCACCCACACTCCCAACCCCTCCCAGTTCTCCCAGTCCAGTTCCCCAGTTCATCACCTGCACCCCCAGTACTCCCAGTTTGTCCAGTTCAGCCCCCCAGTTTGTCCAGTCCAGCCCCCCAGTTCACCACCCGCACCCCCAGCCCTCCCAGTCCTCCCAGTCCAGCCTTCAAGTTCATCACCCACACTCCCAACCCCTCCCAGTCCTCCCAGTCAGACCAGCCCCCCAGTTCATCACCTGCACCCCCAGCCCTCCCATTCTCCCAGTCCAGCCCCCCAGTTCAGCACCTGCAACCCCAGTACTCCCAGTTCTCCCAGTCCAGCCCCCCAGTTCAGCACCCGCACCCCCAGCACTCCCAGTACTCCCAGTCCAGCCCCTCATTTCATCACCCACACCCCCAGCCCTCCCAGTTCTCCCAGTCCAGCCCCCCAGTTCAGCACCCATAGGACCAGCACTCCCAGTCCAGCCCCCCAGTTCAGCACCCATAGGACCAGCACTCCCAGTCCAGCCCCCCAGTTCAGCACCCATAGGACCAGCACTCCCAGTCCTCCCAGTTCAGACCAGCCCCCCAGTTCACCACCCACACCCCCATCCCTCCCAGTTCTCCCAGTCCAGCCCCCCATTTCAGCACCCACACTCCCAGTCCTCCCAGTTCTCCCAGTCCAGCCCCCCAGTTCACCACCCGCACCCCCAGCCCTCCCAGTCCTCCCAGTCAGACCAACCCCCCAGTTCACCAC
>NW_011124698.1:0-476 GCF_000146605.3 Meleagris gallopavo
CCCACCCATTCCCACCCGCAATTCCCACCCCCACCCATTCCCTCCCGCAATTCCCACTCCAGCCATTTCCTCCCCCCAGCCATTTCCCACCCCCCAACCAACATTTCCCAGCCCAAAGCGTTGACAGTCTGACGCTTCTGCGGTCCATCTGCTTCAGAGACCCACACTGCCCCAGCCCAAGAGGCCGTTTGTGCACAGCCCACCTTTGGAGGGGTAGGGCTGGGGCCGGTGCTGGTGCCCCTGGAACACTGCCGCTGCACTGCGGGTCTCGTGGGGGCCAGCGAGGAGCCCAGGGCTACGGGGAGCCATATTCATCGCTGCGGCCACGTCTCCTGCTACACCCAGCGGTGCCCATCACAGCCAACAGCGGCCCGAGCGGGAGCGTGCCAGGAAAGCGGCCCGAGTCCTGGTGCTGGCCGCCGTGCTGACACAGGCAGCTTCGCCTAGCGCCGGCGTCTGTGGCCTGGAAGATGGCG
>NW_011124699.1:0-533 GCF_000146605.3 Meleagris gallopavo
AGCAGGAATGGCTGAGCTCTCACTGCAGCCATGGATCACAGCAGGAATGGCTGAGCTCTCAGTGCAGCCATGGATCACAGCAGGAATGGCTGAGCTCTCATTGCAGCCATGGATCACAGCAGACCCCACAGCACAGCTCTGCGCTGCTCCACACCCCACATCCTGCCCACCCCAACCCCAAAACCCCCCTGTCCCAACCCCAACTCTCTTACCCTGACCCCAAACCCTTCTACCCCAACCCTAACCTTCCTGCCCTGCCCCCAAACCCTTCCACCCTAACCATAAACCCTCCTGCCCTGACCCTAAATCTTTCTGCCCTGACCCTAAACCTTTCCAAACCAACCCTAAACCTTCCTGCCCTGACCCCAAACCCTCCCCAAACTTAAACCCTTCTACCCCGATCCTGTGTCCTCCTCCCCCAACCCTAACCTTTGGACCTTGACCCTAAATCCTCCTGTCTTTTCCCTACCCCTCCTCCTGCCCCAACCTTAAACCCTTGTACCCCAACCCCAAGCCCTCCTGCCCTGATCCCA
>NW_011124700.1:0-1431 GCF_000146605.3 Meleagris gallopavo
CAAAGAACAACACACCCTATATATGTTTTTGTTTTTGTGTTTTTAAAAAATTTAATATAAACACTTGCACTACATAGGATATATTGTTCAGATGCAAGTTAGAGTTTCCTAAAGAGGAGGAGAAATATTTGGTGAAATGGATATTTGCCTTTCTCTTTTCATTTTCTACATCAAATCTTTATAAGTTTGTTCATGCTGATTATAGCTTTTCCTCTCCTTGTAATGCTTTCATCTAATACACGTATGTAAGCCTTGCTGCATGTAAAACTAAGGAGTTTCTTCTTCAGTCTCTGACAGCTGCTGGAAAAACAATACTCATCAAGAGAAGAATAAAAAAAAGAGGAAAGAAAAAAGGTTACGACCTGTCCACGTATTAATAAAGAATCACAGACTAGCTGTACCCATACAAAAACTCCAGCAGTTACTATATATCCACCTCTTTGGGTATTCATATCTTCCTCCTTCAATTCAGTTCCTGCAGGAGGCAACCGTTTCAAGTCAGCTGCTATATAGAGATATATGGGCAGAGAAACCTCTTTCTTTGCACTACTCATCTAGTCATTAGAAGAGCAAAGTTCCTTAGGTCTGCATAAAGCTTAAAAGACTGCAGGCATCATCTCCTAGATGCCTCAAAATATCTGAACATTTGTTTAAAGCTTGATGTAAAATATTTAATCAATCATTTGGACACATTAAATAGTTACTAACTAAATCACAAGCTATAAAAGTTGCAATTTAAATGAGCAGTAATATAAATGAGTTCTCAATATTGAAAATAAGTGATGCAACTTCAAGGGAACTAAGGATGAGACTGCTGTCATAGAATCACAGAATTGTAGGGGTTGGAAGGGACCTCTAGAGATCATCGAGACCAACCCCCCTGCCAAAGCAGGTTCCCTACACCAGGTCGCACAGGTAGGCGTCCAGGCAAGACTTGAATATCTCCAGAGAAGGAGACTCCACAACCTCCCCACGCAGCCTGTTCAGTGCTCCGTTACCCTCACCGCAAAGAAGTTCTTACGCACATTCGTGAGAAACTTCCTATGCTGCAGCTTATGTCTGTTTCCCCTTGTCCTTTCTCCACGTACCACTGAAAAGAGACTGGCCTCACCGCTATGGCCGCCACACCTCAGATATTTATAAACCTGGATCAGGTCCCCTCTCAGTCTTTTTTTCTCAAGGCTAAACAGACCCAGTTCACTTAGCCTTTCTTCATAGGGGAGATGCTCCAGGCCCTTCACCATCTTTGTGGTCCTCCGCTGGACTCTTTCCAAGAGATCCCTGTCTTTTTTGTACTGGGGAGCCCAGAACTGGACACAGTACTCCAGATGAGGCCTTATTAGGGCAGAGTAGAGGGGGAGGATCACCTCCCTCAACCTGCTGGACACGCTCTTCTTAATGCACCCCAGAATGCCATTGGCCTTTTTGGCC
>NW_011124701.1:0-1108 GCF_000146605.3 Meleagris gallopavo
CTTAATGCAGGCCAGGATGCCATTGGCCCTCTTGGCCACCTGGGCACGCTGTCGGCTCATGTTCAGCCGAGCATCAACCAACACCCCCAGGTCTCTTTCTTCTTCACAATCAATTCTGGAGAATTGGGGGTTGTTGTGGCCAAAGTGCAGGACCCGACACTTGGCCTTGTTGAACCTCATCCCATTCTTCTCAGTCCAGCAATGCAACTTATCTAGATCCCTCTGTAGGGTTTCCCTACTCTCAGGCAGATCCACACCACCTCCCATCGTGGTGTCATCTGCAAACTTACTGAGGGTGCACTCAATTCCCCTCATCTAGGTCGTCATCTATATTAATATTAATAAATATATTAAACAAGATGGGCCCCAGTACCGACCCACTCATAACGGGTCACCAGCTGGACTTAACTCCATTAACCACTACCCGTTGGGCATAGCCCTCTAACCAGTTCCTTATCCAAAGAAGTGTATATCTGTCCAGACCACGGGCAGCCAGTTTCCCCAGCAGAAGCCTGTGAGAGGCCGTGTCAAAGGCTTTGCTGAACTTCAGGTAGACTACATCAACGGCCTTTCCCTCATTTACCAGGCTGGTCACCCAGTCATAGAAGGAGATGAGGTTGGTCAAGCATGACCTGCCCTTCATGAACCCGTGCTGGCTGGGCCTGATCCCCTGGACAACACGCACGTGCTGTGCAATCTCACCCAAGATGATTTGCTCCATTACTTTCCCCAGTATCAAGGTCAGGCTAACAGGCTTATAGTTCTCCGGATCCTCCTTATGGCCCTTCTTGAAGATAGGAGTCACATCAATGTGTGATCACTCCAATCCTCTGGGACCTTTCCAGTTAACCAAGAGCGCTGATGGATGGCCGAGAGGGGATCGGCAATCACCCCCATCAGTTCCCTCAGCACCCGAGGGTGTAGCCCATCCGGTCCCATAGACTTGTGACAGTCCAGATGGAGGAGAAGCTCTCTGACTGTCTCCACCTGAATCGCCGGGGGTATATTCTGTATAGGGTCCCAGACTTCAAGATCAGGGCATAAAATACCCAGTGGATAACTGGTCTGGCTATTAAAGGCAGTTGTAAAGAAGGCATTGAGGACCTCA
>NW_011124702.1:0-413 GCF_000146605.3 Meleagris gallopavo
ATACTGAGAACCAAACCAAAACAAAAAAAAAAATATAAAACCATGACAGGCAATATCTCCCAGAAATACCAGTTTTCTCACCCAAAACACAACCCTAACCCTAACCCTAACCCTATCCCTAACCCTAACCCGAACCCTAACCCTAACCATAAAACACAACCCTAACCCTAACCCTACCCTAACCCAAACCCTAACCTAAACATAACCCTAACCCTAACCCTAACCGTAACCCTACCCTAACCCTAACCCTAACCGTAACCCTACCCAAACCCTAAACCTAACCCTAACCCCAACCCTAACCCCACCCTAACCCTAACCCTAAAACACAACCCTAACCCTAACCCTAACCCTACCCAAACACTAACCCTAACCCTAACCCTAACCCGAACCCTAACCCTAACCCGAACCCTAAC
>NW_011124703.1:0-467 GCF_000146605.3 Meleagris gallopavo
CCCCCCCAGTCCCTCCCAGTCCTTTCCAGTCCCATCCCAGTCCCTCTCAGTCCCATCCCAGTTGCCTCCAGTCCCTCCCAGTACCTCCCAGTCCCCCCCAGTCCCATCCCAGTCCCTCCCAGTCCCATCCCAGGCCCCCCCAGTCCCTCCCAGTCCTTTCCAGTCCCATCCCAGTCCCTCTCAGTCCCATCCCAGTTGCCTCCAGTCCCTCCCAGTCCCTCCCAGTCCCCCCCAGTCCCATCCCAGTTCTCTCCAGTACCTCCCAGTCCCCCCCAGTCCCATCCCAGTCCCTCCCAGTCCCATCCCAGGCCCCCCCAGTCCCTCCCAGTCCCATCCCAGGCCTCCCCAGTCCCTCCCAGACCTTTCCAGTCCCATCCCAGTCCATCCCAGTCCCATCCCAGTCCCTCCCAGTCCCATCCCAGGCCCTCCCAGTCCCATCCCAGGCCCTCCCAGTCCCATCCCAGTCC
>NW_011124704.1:0-631 GCF_000146605.3 Meleagris gallopavo
TCAGGAAAACGGGCCTCCCAGTGCCTCCCAGTATGAGCTACTGGCCTCCCAGTGATGGGCTAGACATCTCCCAGTATGGAATAGGGGTCTCCCAGTGCACCCCAGTATGAGCTGGGGGCCTCCCAGTGATGGGCTAGACATCTCCCAGTATGGAATAGGGGCCTCCCAGTGCCTCCCAGTATGAGCTACTGGCCTCCCAGTGATGGGTTAGACATCTCCCAGTATGGAATAGGGGTCTCCCAGTGCCTCCCAGTATGAGCTGGGAGCTTCCCAGTCAGGAAAACGGGCCTCCCAGCCCCTCCTAGTGATGGGCTAGATGTCTCCCAGTATGGAATAGGGGCCTCCCAGTGCCTCCCAGTGGCTCCCAGTGGCTCCCAGTACGGGCTGTGCCCGGCCGCGCACTCACGCTCGAGGAAGGCGTGCAGGGCTCGCACGTAGTGCAGCCACGTGTGGCTCTGGCTGACGTTGAAGGTGACATCCAGGCCCTCGGTGCGCGGGCGGATCATCATCCCTGCGTGCAAAGCCCTCGTGCAACGCCCTCGTGCAAATCCCCGGTGGAACCCACCCCCCTCCCAGTATGGAATAGGGGCCTCCCAGTGCCTCCCAGTATGAGCTACTGGCCTCCCAGTGA
>NW_011124705.1:0-689 GCF_000146605.3 Meleagris gallopavo
CCCCATCCCCACCACCCCACCGGCCCCACAGATCCACCCACGACCCTACATCCTACCGTCTCCCGGCGCCGGCGGCAATCGGCAAACCTGACGGCACATGGCAACGAAGCCGTGGAAGAATTTGACCAAACTCTCATCCGTTTTCCTCTCCAACCTGGCCAGGGCTCGGAATCGACCCCAACGGAAGCGTCGAGTTTCGGGTTCAAATTCCACCCCATAAGTGGAAACCACGCGGTAAAAGTCGGCCTGTTCGCGGCGCGTCCACCTGCAGGAGCGCGGGAGGAAAAGGTTGGCGCTGCGAACCCAAAAGGGTTCTGGGGTCCGAAAGGGAGAAATGGGGATTCTTGCAGACCTAAAAACCCCACGGGGGACGCGGCAGCATTTATGAGTTCGACAACGACCCCGAAAACCCAAGGCCTGGGGTCCTACCAACCCCAAAACCCAACCTACATGGACCTACCAACCCCAAAACCCAACCTACATGGACCTACCAACCTCAAAACCCAACCTGTATGGACCTACCAACCCCAAAACCCAACCCATATGGACCTACCAATCCCAAAATCCAACCTACATGGCCCTACCAATCCCAAAACCCAACCTACATGGACCTACCAACCCCAAAACCCAATAGGTTTGGTCCTACCAACCCCAAAACCCAACACGTATGGACCTACCAACCCCAAAAC
>NW_011124706.1:0-400 GCF_000146605.3 Meleagris gallopavo
CCTACACCCCAACCAGGACCCAAATACCCCCAGCTGCACCCCAACCAGGACCCAAATACCCCCACCTACACCCCAACCGGGACCCCAATACCCCCACCTACACCCCAACCAGGACCCCAATACCCCCAACTACACCCCAACCAGGACCCAAATACCCCAACTACACCCCAACCGGGACCCCAATACCCCCACCTACACCCCAACCAGGACCCAAATACCCCCAACTACACCCCAACCAGGACCCAAATACCCCCACCTACACCCCAACCAGGACCCAAATACCCCCACCTACACCCCAACCGGGACCCCAATACCCCCACCTACACCCCAACCAGGACCCAAATACCCCCAACTACACCCCAACCAGGACCCAAATACCCCCACCTACACCCCAACCAGG
>NW_011124707.1:0-940 GCF_000146605.3 Meleagris gallopavo
AAGCGATTCACTTGTCTGGCTGAGGCCTGGAGCCTGCTTCCACCCCTCCCTCACCTCACTTCAGGCCTGGCTGCCCCCTGTCAGGGCTCTGCATGGAGGCGTGTCTTTTTTGGTGCTCTGTGTGCCCTGATCTTCGGGATGGGTTGAGCACTTTTGTCTCTGCTTTCTGGATTGAGTTCTTTGCCTTTTGGGGGTAACTAGAGACCGTGTCTGTGTTGCCTTTGTATCCAATTGCCGTTTGGGGTGAAGGGTTCTGCTTTGGAGTTTGTGGGCTGGGTCTGAGGAGGCCCCTGAGGGTCTCTGGCTTTGAGCATCAGTCAGTGGCAGTTGTCAGTTGTAGGGTGAGCTGAGTGTGTGTGTCAGTGGTGGTACTGAGAGCTGTGTGCATCCCTTGGCAAGGCCAAATAGTGTGGAGGTGCTTCGTCCTTAGTTGTGCAAGGCAGGAGTGAAGCATGTTTCTCAATCTCTGCAGCTGAGAGCTTTTTGTTTGCTCGTGCAGCGTTGCTGCGAGCGATGCAGAGCTGTCAGGCAGACCTGGGTTCCTTTGCCACTCTCTCAGCAGCAATGAGACCAGTAATACCTTCCGTAAGTGCACTGCAGGTGAGAAATTAGTCAGGTTTGGCAGTAGAAATGCTGTGTTGGAGGGATTGTTGGTGGCCGCGAGCTGACAGCACAAGCCTTGCATTGGCAACTGGTTTCTGTGACATGGATTAATTGCAGCTCATTGTAGGGGAGGAGCCTGGGATTGGATGGAATGGCATTGTGGAAGGGGGAAGGGAAAGCCTCTGTGGGTAAGAACGTGTTGTGAGTTGTAGTGCTGTAGCGCTGTCTTTCTTCCTAGGCTTTGTGTTTGTTCTTTCGTGGGTCTTTTGTCTCTTTCCTTCTCCTGCTCTTACCTGAAGATCTTTGTGCTGATGATTGCCTGTGTGCAAAGTGAAAG
>NW_011124708.1:0-479 GCF_000146605.3 Meleagris gallopavo
CTGGAGAGCAGTACTAGGACAGGGTCTAGAGGTGCTGGTGATAGCAAGTTTAACATGAGCCCTGGCAGCCAGGATGAAGGGAACAAAGCTGCTAAGAGGACTGGAAGGTGTGTGCTGTGGGGAGAGGCTGAGGGCACTTGCATTGCCTAGTCCAGAGAAGCAAAGGCCAGGAGATGGCCTCTTTGCTCTCTGCAAGTCCCTGAAGAGGGAAGTGCAGAGGAAGGTGCTGTGTTTACCTGGGAGCCAGTGACAGGACGCTCAGGAATGGCACAGAGCTGCATCAGGGGAGGTTCAGACCAGTCCGTGGAAAACATTTCTTTACTGTTAGTGCGGCCAGCTGCTGATACAGGCTGCTTAGGGTGGTGGTTGATTCCCCACCAGAAAAAATGAAAGCCATACAGAGCTTACACAGACAAATGGAGGTGATTGCTCTTGAGGAAGGACCTTGCACAGAGAAATGCCCTTTTGGTGCATGTTGC
>NW_011124709.1:0-1554 GCF_000146605.3 Meleagris gallopavo
AGGAAGGAAGGAAGGAAGGAAGGAAGGAAGGAAGGAAGAAAAAAGAAATAGCGGCAACAATCTATGGAGGAAAAGTTATTTTACTAAGTATGATACCGGAATGCAAGATAACACAATATAATACAATCTGATTGAAATTGAGACTAAGAAATCAAATAAGATAGGAGAGAGAGAGTTCCCGAGACCGAGTCACACCTGAAAAGCTTGGAACAGCCAGGAAAGCACCTCCAGCGCCCACTGCCAGGCAGTAAGAGACCGCCCCACCCGGAAGGGCCAGATTCCAGGACTTCCGTAATGTATAGGGATAGGTGCCTGGAATTGGAGCATTAACACTTGATCTCCCAGTACACTACATGATGTTTTGATGCGGAATACTGAGAACCAAAAAAAACCATAAAACCATGACACATGTGGAAGGAATTACGAGTAGCACAGCCTGGCCACAGGCAGGCTAAGTTAGAGAACAGCTCCATAGAGATTTCTGAGATGTCCCCAGGACAGCACTCAGCGTAACTGAGCGTGTGCACCTCTCTCCTGGCAGGTGTCTCTGCTGGGGGAAGAGGGGCTCTGCCTGCTGACCGATCCCAGAAGGATCAGCTCTTCTGACTTCCTTCCGATGGTTGCTTCCCTCATCTTCCCCCCCCTCTTCAGCTGTTTTTATACTACGTTTTTCTTACCTACTACGTACTACCTACAGGAAGAGCTTGAGTGCCTCTCATCATTGCATACCTTTGTTCTGAGTTGTGTAAAATTGTCCTGCTTTGTTTTCAAAAGCCTAGGCTAAAAACTCCAGAGTGCATGTGCTCACTGAAGGGTTGTAGCACCTCGGAAGTGGATAACTTTTGGCTTGGAGGTGTTTTTTAGTTTTATAATGAGTGTTCTTAGTTTCATAATGAGCAAATACTGTTACAAAGTGTTACACAAAATGAAGGAGAAAGCTCTAAAGCAGGCAGTTGGGATGCTGGCATGATGATGTTACAAATGTGATTAGTGCCATGATGTTATTATTAGTACGGTAAGAGTTTGCTAATAAACAAAAAAAAAACAAAAAAAGAAGGGGAGTGGGAGGAGAGGATTTTGGGACTACAAGAAAGAATATTCCAAGCAGAAGCTGTGGAGCAAGATAAATGGCAAGAGAAAGCAAAGCTGAGAACCAAGAGAGAAAACCAAAGTCACGTAAGCTGCATGATGGCTGCATGATAATGACCCTGACTGGAGGAGGAACTGCCTGGATAAGCACCTGCATGCATGGTGAAGGGTGTCTGTATGGAAAGTTTTGTTGACACGGAAAGGAAGGTGGGAAAGTTACAAGACTAATTTGGGAATCTCTCTAAGGGATGTTAGAACCTGCAATAAGTGGTTTGGATAGTCAGTATCTTAGTCTGTGCCTCAGACACCACAGTGGGGTGGGTGTGAGAGTATGTTAGAGCGTGACAGAAGATACGGGGATGTCCTTGGAGTGCAGTAGGGCATATTTGGAAATATTTGGAAAGAGCTGAAGAGGCCTGGAGCACACTGAGGAGCTGTGAGAAGGCACTAGGGTGCTGTGAGATG
>NW_011124710.1:0-402 GCF_000146605.3 Meleagris gallopavo
GCTCAGGTTGGAAAAGACTGGAGTAAAGTGTGTGCAAACCCAGCACTGTAAACTATGATTAAAGTCAGGAGAAAAGTAAGAGTAAACCCAGTGTGAGTAAAATTGGAGTAAAGCGAGAGTGAAACCCAGAGGAAACTGCAAGTAAAGCCGTGAGTAAGGAGTGGGCACAGATGGAGCAAAGTGTGATGGCAGCCAGAGAGACGTAAACACGGAGTAAAGCGTGAGGAAACCCAAAGTAACGAGTGAGTAAAATCCGAAATAAAGTTGGAGTAAACTCGAAGTAGAGGGTGAGTAAAAGACAGGGACAGGATGTGGGGTTATGGGGCGGGATGTGAGGTTACGGGGCAGGTTATGGGGCTGATCTCAATGACGTCACGACAAGGAGGCAGAGCCAAAGGATTT
>NW_011124711.1:0-1260 GCF_000146605.3 Meleagris gallopavo
AAAGAAAAAAAGAAAAGAAAAAGAATGTCCATACAAATATCTGTCTACCTTCTGGATTTACCCCTCATCTTCTTCCTTCTCTTTATTATTTCCTTCCTTCTTTTCTTTCTTTTTTTCCCCTTTCTTATATTTATTTATCTTTCCTTTATTTCTTCTCTCTTTCCTTTACCTCTCCCTTTTTTTTTTCTCCTTCCTTTCCTTCCTTTCCATCCTTTCCTCCCTTCCTTCTTTCATCTCATCTCTCCCTTCCCCTCTCCTTTCCTCCCTTCCCATTCCCTCTCTGTTTCCCTTTCCATCCCTCTCTCTTCTCCCATCCCTCCCTCCCCTCCTGCCCCGTCCCCTCTCTCCCTGCCGGGGCAAACCAGGACTATTACAGCCCGGCCGCACTCCATTCCCCTCCCAGCACTGCATCCCCAGCACGCAGCGGGGCCGTTCCAAGTTCAAAGTCTCATGGCCGTCCCCCGAGAGTCTCTTTATCCCTCCCTGCACCGCGGCCCCTTTTCCCCAGGCGGCGGATAGCATCGCTCCGATCCGAGTGTGGTTCCGGAGCCGGGCCAGAGCTCTCCTCCATGAACAAAACTTCAAGTCTGATTTTAATTTTAATTTTTATTCTTTTTTTTTTTTCCCCTAGCAGCTTTCTGGCCGCTCCTGACCTGAAGGATCCCTGCTGAGAGCACCCTCCTTCTGTAAGTGTTCCGAATTTCTCTTTAAAACAGCTCCTACCGTTGCCGGCTGCTAACGCGGAGAGAGCCGGGGAAGGGGCACCGTTCCGTGCCTCTCGTAGTCCCGCCGTGCCCCTTCGCACCCCTACCCCGACCCACGGGGCTGCGGCGGGGCCAGACAGCGGCAGCCAGGCCGGAGCGGGGAGCGCGGGGTCGGGAGAAGCACTGTAGCGCTGTCCGTGCCGCAGCCGCCATCCGCCCGCCGCTCTCATGGCGCGATACGGAGCTGCAGTCGGCTTTGATGGGGCCGAGCTCCGCACTCCGGGGCCGTCCGACCTCTGACCCGTGAAGCCCACATGTGCGGTGCTGCAGCTCCCTCTGTGAAACGCACCTCGGGACAGCAGCTCTTTGTCGGCTCCAGCGGCAGCGCCATGTGAAAGGGAAAAGGGAAATCGTGAAAATCTCAGCCAAAGCCGCAACTTTTAAAAGCCTTTTTTTTCTTCTTTCTTTTTTCCCTTCGTCCCCTCAAACCTGCTCTCGAGGCAGGAAGGAGCGCCTCTCTCTCGTGCCAATCATATTTATCGCTGTATTTATAGAC
>NW_011124712.1:0-402 GCF_000146605.3 Meleagris gallopavo
CCAACCGGACCCATGGAGCCCAACCGGAACCACGGACCCAGACAGAGCCCAACCGGACCCACGGAGCCCAACCGGACCCATGGAGCCCAACCGGACCCACGGACCCATGGAGCCCAACCGGACCCCAACCGGACCCATGGAGCCCAACCGGACCCCAACCGGACCCATGGACCCCAACCGGACCCACGGAGCCCAACCGGACCCACAGAGCCCAACCGGACCCACGGAGCCCAACCGGACCCCAACCGGACCCATGGAGCCCAACCGGACCCCAACCGGACCCATGGACCCCAATCGGACCCCAACCGGACCCATGGAGCCCAACCGGAACCAGACAGACTCCAACCGGAACCACGGAGCCCAACCGGACCCATGGAGCCCAACCGGAACCACGGACCCAGA
>NW_011124713.1:0-606 GCF_000146605.3 Meleagris gallopavo
TCCCAAAATGACGTCACACACCCCATGTGACATCACACACCCCATGTGACATCACACCACCAAAATGATGTCACACACCCCCATTAGACGTCACACACTTTGAATGAAGTCACACCTGCCATGTGACGTCACAAATACAAAATGACCTCGCACCCCTAAAATGACGTCACACACCCCATATGACGTCACACCACCACATGCGATGTCACACCCCCATAATGACGTCACAACCCCATGTGATGTCACACACCCCATGTGATATCACACCCGACCCATGTGACGTCATAACCCAAAAAGTGACATCACACACCCCATGTGACGTCACAAACCCAAGTGACGCAATACCCACAAAGTGACATCACACACCCCTAAAATGACGTCACACACCCCATGTAACGTCACAAACGCCAAGTGACGTCACATTCCCAACTTGAGGTCACACACCCCTAAAATGACATCACACACCCCAAGTGACGTCACACCCCCAAAATGATGTCACACACCCCCATTTGACGTCACACACTCCGAATCAATTCACACCTGACATGTGACGTCACAAACTCAAAATGACCTCACACCCCAAAAATGACGTCACACACCCATTGT
>NW_011124713.1:618-1284 GCF_000146605.3 Meleagris gallopavo
CGTCCCAAACCCCAAGTGACGTCACACGCCCACAATGACGTCACACACCCCTAAAATGATGTCACAAACCCCAAATGACGTCACAACCACCAAGTGACGCAATACCCACAAAGTGACATTACACACCCCTAAAATGACGTCACACAACCACATGTGATGTCACACCCCCATAATGACGTCACAACCCCCATGTGACGTCACAAACCCCATGTGATGTCACACCCACTAATCTGACGTCATAACTCAAAAAAGTGACATCACACACCACATGTGAGGTCACAACCCCCAAGTGCCGTCACAAGCCCCAAAGGACGTCACACACCCATTGTGATGTCACAAACCCCAATTGACGTCACAACCACCAAGTGACGCAATACCCACAAAGTGACATCACACACCCCTAAAATGACGTCACACACCCCATGTAACGTCGGAACACCCAAGTGACGTCACATGCCCAACTTGACGTCACACACCCCTAAAATGACATCACACACCCCAAGTGACGTCACACGACCAAAATAACGTCACAGACGCCATTTGACGTCACACACTCCGAATCAAGTCACACCTGACATGTGACGTCACAAACTCAAAATGACCTCACACCCCTAAAATGACGTCACACACCCATTGTGACATCACACAACCCAAATGACGTCACAC
>NW_011124714.1:0-319 GCF_000146605.3 Meleagris gallopavo
GGGAGCGTGCAAGGAGCGCGCAAGGAGCGTGCAGGGAGCGTGCAAGGAGCGCGCAAGGAGCGTGCAGGGAGCGTGCAAGGAGCGCGCAAGGAGCGTGCAGGGAGCGTGCAAGGACCGTGCAAAGAGCGTGCAAGGAGCGTGCAGGGAGTGTGCAAGGAGCATGCAAGGAGCGTGCAGGGAGCGTGCAAGGAGCGTGCAAGGAGCGTGCAAGGAGTGTGCAAGGAGCATGCAGGGAGCATGCAAGGAGCGTGCAAGGAGCGTGCAAGGAGCGTGCGAGGAGCATGCAGGGAGCGTGCAAGGAGCGTGCAAGGAGCGTGCA
>NW_011124715.1:0-457 GCF_000146605.3 Meleagris gallopavo
TGGCTTGTCAACACGGCGTTGCTGGCAGAATGAGCCTGAAATGGCCATGGAAACCAAATCCAGACCAGCAACCCGGTGAGCAGGGCTGTGCAGGGGAGGGCAGCAGTGGGGAAGAGGAGCAGGAGGCTGCTCCTCCTGTGCTTCCCATCTGCCTTGCAGATGGACAGCCCAACGACCAATGGAAACAGGTCATCCCATGGGCCTGAGCTCAGTTAGAACACCTGGTGTTCCTGTCCTCCAAAAAAAGATAAGTCAACCCCAAAATGGAACCTGTCTTGCTCCCAAAAATCCAGGAAATCTCCCTTCCTCTTCCCCAAAGCTTTTCCACTGCTTTGCTGAATCAAGACCCCACTGCAGGTGCTGGCACCAAACCACCTGATTGCAGTGGCTTGTCAACACGGCGTTGCTGGCAGAATGAGCCTGAAATGGCCATGGAAACCAAATCCAGACCAGCAAC
>NW_011124716.1:0-394 GCF_000146605.3 Meleagris gallopavo
CAGAATCGCCTCACCACCACAGAATCGCCTCACCACCACCACAGAATCCACTCACCACCACCACAGAATCCACTCACCACCACCACAGAATCGCCTCACCACCACACAGAATCGCCTAACCACCACACAGAATCGCCTCACCACCACATAATCGCCTCACGACCACACAGAGTCGCCTCACGACCACATAGAGTCACCTCACCACCACAGAATCGCCTCACGACCACACAGAATCGCCTCATCACCACAGAATTGCGTCACCACCACAGAATCGCCTCACCATCACAGAATCGCGTCACCACCACAGAATCGCCTCACCACCACACAGAATCGCCTCACCACCACAGAATCGACTCACCACCACAGAATCGCCTGACCACCACAGAATCGCCTC
>NW_011124717.1:0-745 GCF_000146605.3 Meleagris gallopavo
GGTGGTCCAGAACCTGATCTCCCATGGCAGTGTGGGATGGGAAGGGGTGTGTGGGACTGAGGAAGCAATGTCAGTTCCCACCTCACCAAAGCAAAGATGAGGGCTGTGCATCATGAGCAGTTCTCAGACAAGATGGAAGCCAAAATGGTGTTGGGTACCTGAGCCTTCTCTGGTGGTAAGCAACATGGTGCACAGAGTGCAGCCATGTGCTCCGAGCAAGGAGCACAGGTTTGTGCAAGAGGCCCGGATGCAGGGCAGTGCCTTCATGACTGTATTGTGTCCAACAGGTGGCAGCAGAGCTGCGGTGCTCCCAAGTGCCGTAACAACTGCACGGAGAGATGTGTTGGTCTCTGTGGAAACAGCAAGGAACTGGAATCTGCGTTTCCCGGAATGCCCCGGAACCTCACTTTGTTGACTGGTCATTGTCTGCCCAGCAGGTAACGGCGATACACAGCCGCCAGCGTTTACCCATTCCAGAGCCCGGCACAATAGGGTTCCCCCAGAGCTCTGAATTGCGCTTCATGGTGCCCAGAAGGCTGCCTATCCTCTTGGTTCTGTGTCTTGCTTGTCTCTGGTCTTGCACTGTTTTCACTATTACGTTCTCTTGTCCTCCCTATTTTGGTGTTCCTTGCCCCATTCTCTTGGCCTAATGACCCCTTGGCTTTGTGTTGCCACATTCATGTCGGCATTCAGTTTTGGCGTTCCCTGCCGTATTGTCTGGGCCGTCATCCTTGGCATTTCCTTC
>NW_011124718.1:0-366 GCF_000146605.3 Meleagris gallopavo
GGTGATGGGACACAGGCTGCATAGGGACGGGGGATGGCCAGTATGGGGTCAGGGCTGGGGACACAGGACAGGCAATGCCAGTGTGGGGACAGGGCTGGGGACAGCCAGAATGGGGACAGGGCTGGGGACAGCCAGTATGGGGACAGGGCTGGGGACAGGGCACGGCCAGCAAGGAGATGGGATTGAGAACAGGGGACAGACGATGGCAGCGTGGGAACAGGGCTGGGGACACCCAGAATGGGGACAGGGCTGGTGATGGGACACAGGCTGCATAGGGACAGGGGACGGCCAGAATGGGGACAGGGCTGGGGACAGGGCACGGCCAGCAAGGAGATGGGATTGAGAACAGGGGACAGACGATGGCAG
>NW_011124719.1:0-353 GCF_000146605.3 Meleagris gallopavo
ACACCCCACAGACACCCCATAGCACCCCATAACCTCCTCTAACCCCCCATAGCGCCCCCTAGCGACCCACATCACCCCACATCACCCCATAGCACCCCATAACCTCCTCTAACCCCCCCATAGCGCCCCCTAGCGACCCACATCACCCCATAACACCCCACAGACACCCCATAGCACCCCATAACCTCCTCTAACCCCCCATAGCGCCCCCTAGCGACCCACATCACCCCATAACACCCCATAGCACCCCATAACCTCCTCTAACCCCCCCATAGCGACCCACATCACCCCATAACACTCCATAGCACCCCATAGCACCCCATAACCTCCTCTAACCCCCCCATAGCGCCCCC
>NW_011124720.1:0-718 GCF_000146605.3 Meleagris gallopavo
TCGTCTGGGGGGGTCCTTAAGGTCACATGGGGGGGGGTTGTTTGGAGCCACGGGGTCACTTGAGGTCAAGGGGTCAGGGGGGTCACTTGGGGTCAGTAGGGTCACTTGGGGTCAGTAGGGTCACATGGGGTCAAGGGGTCACTAGAGGTCAAAAGGGTCACTCGAGGTCGAGGGGTCACAAGGGGTCAGTCAAGGGGTCTCGGGGTCACTCGAGGTCGAGGGTCAGTTGAGGTCAAGGGTCATTAGGGGTCACTTGGGGTCACTCAGACGAGGGGTCTCAGGGTCAGAGTCCCTTGAGGTCAAAGGACACGGGGTCAGTTGGTCAAGGGGTCACTCGGGGTCAGGAGGGTCACTTGGGGTCGAGGGGTCACTAGGGGTTAAAAGGGTCGCTTAGGGGTCAAAAGGGTCACTCGGGATCAAGGGGTCACTCGGGGTCACTTGGGGTCAGAGGGCAACGCTGTGGTGTCACAGCGCCCCACAACCAACAACCCTACAACCACCCCACAACAGCCCCACAACCAACAACCCCACAACCAACAACCCCACAACCACCCCACAACGACCCCACAACCAACAACCCCACAACCAACAACTACAACAACCACCCCACGACGACCCCACAACCAACAACCCCACAACCAACAACCCTACAACCACCCCATAACCACCCCACAACCAACAACCCCACAACCACCCTACAACTGACCCTACAACCACC
>NW_011124721.1:0-543 GCF_000146605.3 Meleagris gallopavo
ACGCCGTTACACGCTCTTACACGCTGTTACACACTCTTACACACCGTTACACGCTCTTACACGTGTAGAGCATGCAACAGTGTGTAAGATAATCGCGTGCAACACCGTGTAAAAGCGTGTAAGAGCGTGCAACGGCGTGCAACAGCGTGTAAGAGCGTTTAACAGCGTGTAAGAGCGTGTAACTGCGTGCAACGGCATGCAACAGCGTGGAAGAGCGTATAACAGCGTGTAAGAGCGTGTAACGGCGTGCAACAGCGTGCAACGGCGTGTAAGAGCGTATGACAGCGTGTAACAGCGTGCAACGGCGTGTAAGAGCGTGCAACAGCGTGTAAGAGCGTGTAACGGCGTGCAACAGCGTGCAACAGCGTGTAAGAGCGTATAACAGCGTGTAAGAGCGTGTAACGGTGTGCAACAGCGTGTAAGAGCGTATAACAGCGTGTAAGAGCGTGTAAGAGCGTGCAACGGCGTGTAAGAGCGTGCAACAGCGTGTAAGAGCGTGCAACGGCTTGTAAGAGCGTGTAACAGCGTGCAACAGCGTGTAAC
>NW_011124722.1:0-833 GCF_000146605.3 Meleagris gallopavo
TGGGGGGGAGTTTGGGGGGTCCGGAGCGGTGCTGACCCCGCTGCCCCCCCCCTCAGCTCACCTTCATTGACTTTGTGGCCTATGATGTGCTGGAACGGCTACGCATGTTTGCCCCCGACTGCCCCGAGCTGCAGGGCAACCTGAGGCAGTTCCTGCAGCGCTTTGAGGTCAGTGGAGACCCCAAATCCCCGTCCCCATGTTATCCCCCTCCATCCTCACTTCTGTCCTCAAATTACTCCCAACCTGTCCTGGATCCCATCCATCCCAACCCATTCCCATCCCCGTTCCCTGTCCTGTATCCATTTCCCATCCCTGTATCCATTCCTGTCCTTAACCGTTGTCCCCATCCATCCCCATCCCTGTCCCCATATTGTCCCCATCTCTATCCCCAATCCTGTATTCATCTTCATCCCATCCCTGTCCCCGTATTGTCCCCAACCTGTTCTCATCTCTGTCCCCACCTGTCTCCCCCCCCATCCCATCCATCTCTCCATCCCCATCCCTGTCCCCATGTCCCCTCGCTGTCCTCATCCCTGTCCCCTTATTGTCCCCACCTTGTCCCCAATCCCATACCCTTCCCCTCTCCCCACCCTGTCCCCATCCATCTCTCCATCCCCATCCCTGTCCCCATGTCCCCTCCCTGTCCCCAATCCCATACCCTTCCCCTCTCCCCTCCCTGTCCCCATCCATCTCTCCATCCCCATTCCCATCCCTGTCCCCATGTCCCCTCCCTGTCCCCAATCCCATACCCTTCCCCTCTCCCCACCCTGTCCCCATCCATCTCTCCATCCCCATCCCTGTCCCCATGTCCCCTCCCTGTCCCCAATCCCATA
>NW_011124723.1:0-406 GCF_000146605.3 Meleagris gallopavo
AAAAAAGCAAAAAAAAAAACCAACAAAACTAGTGAAACTTGCTACAGTGCTTCTGGATTACTTGGCATTTGCCAAAATATTCATTTCAGTGATGAAATAAACCAACATAAGCAGCTGAAAAAAAAACCCAGGTTCTGCAGTAGTTACAGCACAATTGCAATGGGCAAAGAAAGACAGGGTCGTGAAGGAAGGAAGACTTGAACAGTAGTTTGCAGAGCTTATAAAGAGGACATATACTTGAATCTGGATAAACCCATAAGCAGAGGATAGGTCTTCTAAGCAAGAAGATTTCAAAGGAGCAGTACACAGGTTGCTCTGAAAGTAATGCCCCCTATTTATTTTATAGAAACAATAACAGAGAGAACAATAATGCTATTTAATGGAGCGAATTCTCAGCTACAAAACA
>NW_011124724.1:0-504 GCF_000146605.3 Meleagris gallopavo
TGTGTAATTTGCAAAGTCAAAATTTTCCAACCAGGAGCAGTTAATGGCATTCAGCAACTTTTGATTTGCTGAGAATACCTGGAAAGCAGACATGACACTGGTATTTGTTTCACAAATACACAGCAATCAATAGAATCTAATCTTAACTTACACAGAATTGGGTGCACTCTGCCACAAAGTTGGTTGGCACAAATAACTCACAGGAAAACAGAACGCTCTTACAATTGGCATAGAATCATAGAATCACAAGGTTGGAAAGACCTATAAGATCATCTAGTCCAACCGTCTTCTCACTACCACTGCTACCACAAGCTACTATAGCATATCTTGCAGCTCCTCGTCCAGACGCCTCTTGAACACTTCCAGGGACGATGACTCAATGACCTCCCTGGGCAGGCCATTCCAGTGCCTGACCACTCTCTGAGAGAAAAAGATTTTCCTCATGTCCAACCTAAACCTCCTCGGATACAACTTGCAGCCATTTCCCCAGGTCCTGTCCGTTGC
>NW_011124725.1:0-418 GCF_000146605.3 Meleagris gallopavo
CACCTCTGTCACTGGGAAGATGATGGAGTACTTTATTCTAGATGTCATCTCCAAGGAAGTGGAAGAAAAGAGGGTTATCAGGAGTAGTCAACGTGGGCTCAATGGGAAATCAGGTTTGACCGATCTGGTACCGTTTTATTTTATATATCCACATTTATTTGTGCACCCTGTTTATTTTATACATCACAAGTCTATGGATCCCAATGAGATGCATCCCAGTCCTCATGGAATTGGCTGATAGAGTCTCCAAGCCACCCTCGATGATATTTGAAAAGTTGTGGCAATCAAGTAAAGTCCCTGGAGACTGGAAAAAAGGTAACATCGTACCCAGACTTCAAAAGGGTAAAAAGGAGGACCCAGAGAACTGCCGACCTGTCAGTCTCACCTCTGTGCCAGGAAAAATCAGGCAACAGATCCT
>NW_011124726.1:0-551 GCF_000146605.3 Meleagris gallopavo
CCTGCAGCAGAGCAGCAACTGGCCACAGCACGTCCATCTCAGGCAGGGCCTTGGGGAAGCAGCCAGGAGAGGGCAAGGAGCGAGAGATGGGAGCGCAGGGTGACAGTGAGGTGTCCTCAGCCAGCGTTTGTGTGCTGGCAACAGAAAGAAGCCGCTGGGACCGGAGTTTCTCTCCTCTCCAAGCTGCTTCCCTGGGCCTTGGCTGTGCCCAGCAAGGAGCACTTACAGGAGCCCGAGGCCTTTGCAGAGGTGGCCGTGTATTTCAGCAGGGAGGAGTGGGCGCTGCTGGACCCTGCGCAGCGAGCGCTGTAGCAGGCTGTGATGCTGGAGACGTAGCAGTGCGTGGCCTCGCAGGGTGCTCCTTCCTCGAGTCCTGTTACTAACCCTGATAAGAGGAGCAGATAACAGACAGAGGGATCTGACTTTCTGCAGGGAGACAGCCACCTGCATGACCTGTATTATTTTTCCCAAGGAGGTGCAGCAATGGGACATATCAGTATGGGAGGAAAAGGAGTTTCACCAGAACTGTAGTGATGAAAGGATTGGCACGA
>NW_011124727.1:0-309 GCF_000146605.3 Meleagris gallopavo
TAAAATGACGTCACACACCCCATATGACGTCACACACCCCATATGACGTCACACCGCCACATGTGATGTCACACCCCCATAATGACGTCACAACCCCCATGTGACGTCACACACCCCATGTGATGTCACACCCACCCATGTGACGTCATAACCCAAAAAAGGGACGTCACACACCCCATGTGACGTCACAACCCCCAAGTGACGTCACACGCCCCTAAAATAACGTCACAGACGCCATTTGACGTCACACCACCACATGTGATGTCACACCCCCATAATGACGTCACAACCCCCATGTGATGTCACACA
>NW_011124728.1:0-366 GCF_000146605.3 Meleagris gallopavo
ACTTCCGGTCCGTTCGTGCCTCTCATTGGTCAGCGGCAGCTCCAGCCCGCCCCCCGGCCTCTCACAGGTCAGGGGCACTTCCGGCCCGTTCGTGCCTGTCATTGGTCAGCGGCAGCGCCGCCAGCTCCGATTGGCTGAGGCGCAGCGCGCGGGAACGGCCGTTGGCAGCCGGCTGTCCCCTCAGCCGGTGCCGGTCCCACAGGCGCTGCGCGCCGGAGCTGTCCGGGCAGCACCGAGACGGAACCGCGGCACGACGGGAGCGGTGCTGAGGACAGCGGCGCCGGAGATGTGCGGGAGAACGGCTCCGGGCCGGGGCCGGGGAGAGGAAGCATGCGCTGCTGCCGTGCCCCCCCGAGCCCTGCAGCG
>NW_011124729.1:0-487 GCF_000146605.3 Meleagris gallopavo
TGGTGTGACGTCAAATGGCGTCTGTGACGTTATTTTGGGCGTGTGACCTCATTTGGGGGTTGTGACGTCACATGGGGTGTGTGACGTCCGTTTTTTAGGTTAAGACGTCACATGGGTGGGTGTGACATCACATGTGGTGGTTTGACGTCGCATGGGGTGTGTGATGTCATTTTTGGGCTGTGTGACGTCATTTTGGGTTGTGTGATTTCACAATGGGTGTGTGACGTCATTTTAGGGGTGTGAGGTAATTTTGAGTTTGTGACGTCACATTGCAGGTGTGACTTTATTTGGAGTGTGTGACGTTAATGGGGTTGTGTGACATCCTTTTGGGGGTGTGACGTCTCATGGGGTGTGTGATGTCACATGGGGTGTGTGACGTCATTTTGGGCGTGTGACGTCACTTGGGTGTTGTGACGTCACATGGGTTGGGTGACGTCATTTTTTGGGTTATGATGTCAAATGGGTGGGTGTGACATCACATGGGGTT
>NW_011124730.1:0-339 GCF_000146605.3 Meleagris gallopavo
CCACCAGTGGCCACCAGCCGACCTCCGTTGGCCACCAACCACCCAAAATGGCCACCATCGACCACCAGCTGACCACCATGGACCCCCAAATGGCCACCAGTGGCCACCAACCGACCTCCGTTGGCCACCAACCAGCCAAAATGGCCACCATGGACCCCCAGATGGCCACCATCGACCACCAGTTGACCACCAGTGGCCACCAGTTGACCACCAGTGGCCACCAGCCGACCTCCGTTGGCCACCAACCGTCCAAAATGGCCACCATGGACCCCCAGATGGCCACCAGTGGCCACCAACCGACCTCCGTTGGCCACCAACCGTCCAAAATGGCCACCATGG
>NW_011124731.1:0-515 GCF_000146605.3 Meleagris gallopavo
ACTCCATTTCACTCCAAGCTGAAAGCCAGGTCTGAGATCCAACGCTTCAGTCCTTTCCATGGTTCTGGTGTTGCTCTCATTTTGAGCAGACTGAGCAATGAGAAGTTGTACTCCAGAGCATTCTCTACTTAACCACAGTAACCATGAACCAGGGCACATTCAGGCACTGGGAGATTTCTGGGAGCAGTTAGTAGCCAAACTCAATTCCAAAGCATATGTTAGGAGAGAAGTATTTCGGGACATTGTGTACTATCAAGATTCTGTACCTTTTCAAGGAATATGAAAGGCAACTTTGTTTACACACTACTTTGTTACTCCATAGTGCAAGCTGACAAGTTATGTGATGGAACCGAGAAAAGAATATTTAAAGATCAGACAAACCAAATCCTTTCCTCCCTTTCCCTAAGTTCAGTCTGGAATTGTATATCTGAACAGTTTTTCCATTTTTAAAAAGAATAAACAAAGCTACCAACCAAAAAAATCCCTCAATGTGATAACAGGTGATATATATCATA
>NW_011124732.1:0-391 GCF_000146605.3 Meleagris gallopavo
CAGAAAGACTGTGCTGTGGATTTGTTTCCTGGACTCACATGAGAAGGAGGGCTGTGGAGATGTTGGTCTTGGGGCAGGGGTTGTTAGAAGCTTTTGAGAGTGGCCTCTAATCGCTGACCATGAAAGGAATTGTAAGGCTCTGCGTGCTCAGGTGGAGCAGAGCGAGGCCAGCAGGGAAGGCTTTTTGAAAAATCCCTGTAATCAGTCCAACATAAAAAGATGTTTCTTCTCAGCTAGCTCATAAAATACCTGAAAATTATCATCAGCCAAGGAGGCGGCTCAGGTGTGCTTGTCGAAGTTCCGAGGTGTGCTTTGTGGATCAGGCTTTGCTTTTAGAGTCCTCGGTGGCTGCTTGCTTTGTACTGCTGGCTTTGTTTGATAGCAGCAGGAG
>NW_011124733.1:0-1532 GCF_000146605.3 Meleagris gallopavo
TCATACTGGAGTTCTAACATGTCCGGCACAGCAGCACTCAGTGGGGGTATGACTTCATTCAGGCCACGGTAGTCCGCCATCAGCCTCCATACTCCACTGGCTTTATGCACCGGCCATATGGGGCTGTTAAAAGGTGAGTGAGTCTTGCTAATCACTCCCTGACCCTCTAGTTGACGAATCAGCTTCTGAATGGGGAGCAAGGAATCCCTGTTGGTGCGGTACTGCCGTCTGTGCACCGTTTTTGTAGCAATCGGTACCTGTTGCTCTTTCACTCGTAGCAACCCCACGGCAGATGGATCTTCTGACAGGCCAGGCAAAATAGACAACTGCTTAACACCTTCTGTGTCTACAGCAGCTATTCCAGAGGCCCATCGATACCCTTTGGGATCCTTAAAATATCCCCTTCTGAGGTAATCAATACCAAGGATACATGGAGCCCCTGGGCCAGTCACAATAGGGTGCTTCTGCCAGTCTTTACCAGTGAGGCTGATTTCGGTCTCCAACATAGTCAGCTCTTGGGAACCCCCAGTCATCCCATGAATATAAATTGATTTTGTCCCTTGGTGACTCGAGGGCATTAGAGTGCACTGTGCACCAGTATCCACCAGGGCCTTGTATTTCAGTGGTTCTGATGTGGCGGGCAATCGAATCCACACAGTCCAATAAACTCGATTATCCCTTTCCCCCCCCGGCTGGGGGCAAGGCCCCTCTATTTGTTACCTCCATTGTCTGCAGCAACTGGAGCAATCACCTTTTTGGAGAAGTTCACCTTGGTGGTTGATTTGTCTTGTAATTCTCTTACCCGTGCTTGAAGTACAGGAGTAGGTTGTTTATGCCACTCCTTCATATCTTCTCCATGGTCACGTAGGTAATGCCACAAGGCAAATCGTGACTTAGTCTTACTGTTGTCACTTGCTCGAGCAGGAGAACGCCTTCTTTTGATAGCTGAGACATTGGATGCCACCGGCTGGGAGGAAATCAAGTTGATCAGCCCCTCCAATAGGCTGTTTTGGGAATTCTGGTCCCCATTTGATGTAGCTGTTACCACAATGGATTCATCAGCATCAGGCACGGTTGATAGTTTGTCTATTATATCTTCTTGTTTGTTCTCCATTCTGTCCAGCTTTTCAGCTACTTTTGTAGCCCCTGGGCCAGTCACAATAGGGTGCTTCTGCCAGTCTTTACCAGTGAGGCTGATTTCGGTCTCCAACATAGTCAGCTCTTGGGAACCCCCAGTCATCCCATGAATATAAATTGATTTTGTCCCTTGGTGACTCGAGGGCATTAGAGTGCACTGTGCACCAGTATCCACCAGGGCCTTGTATTTCAGTGGTTCTGATGTGGCGGGCAATCAAATCCACACAGTCCAATATACTCTATTATCCCTTTCCCCCCCCGGCTGGGGGCAGGGCCCCTCTATTTGTTACCTCTGTTACTCTTACGGCTATTGTCGTGTCCCGCAGCAACTGGAGCAATCACCTTTTTGGAGAAGTTCACCTTGGTGGTTGATCTGTCCTGTAATTCTTTACCCG
>NW_011124734.1:0-1341 GCF_000146605.3 Meleagris gallopavo
TGTTCCTATTATTAGTATTACTGCATTACTAGGATGATGGCTCATTGATGATGTACGTAGATTGCTCTGAAAGGAATGCCTCCTATTTATTTCCATAGAAAATGACAACAGATACATAGAGTGAATTCTCAGCTACAAAACTCTGTTTTTCAACACGGTTACCACCATTAGCTATGCTTTTTTTCCAGTGTTGAACGAGTGCCTGCATGCTGTGCTTGGTTAAAAAGAAAAAACAATCTGGCTGTTTGGGTGGTTTGTCTTTTGCATCGCTGTTGCCACTGCTGAAGCCTCACTGCGCTCACATCCACGTGTTGGTCTTCATAAATGCTCTGTTCAGTGCGGAGGAGTTCAGTGACAGCCCTGTGCTCCGCGCGCACCTCCACGTCAGGTGCTGTGCTGTCATCCTGGCCTCTGCTGCCATCTGTCGCCTGGCTACAAAATGAACTGAGTGCTGGCGGGAAGGTTCAACCTCTGCTGTGTCCACCTGTGACGCTGTGGCCAGCATTATAAAATAGGAGGCATTCCTTTTGGATCAGCCCTTGCATAGTTATGAAAAACTAAGGTTTGTAATGGCTGGCTGAGTAAATTGGTGGCTGCTAGAGAGGGGCACAACTCTAAAATAACAGTAGTTAGACACTGGTAGCTTTCAAGGCCAATTTAAATAACGTGGCTGTATTGGGTTATTTATTTATTTAACGTTATCTTTCATTTTCATATTTCCTGAAAAGTCTTCAGGTCTGGCATTCTAGGCTTGATTTTGAATCTGCAAACTCTAGTATTCTCGAGCAACTCCATCCTGTAAGTGGATTAGATTTCATACTCCATTGTAAAACTGCTTTTAAGAATTGGTATCGCAAGAAATGATTCTTGAGGTCCCTTCCAACCCGGGCCATTCTGTGATTCTGTGACTAGGAAAGGCGTTACAACAGAGGTGTGATGGTGGAAGGACTGGCACAGCAGAGAGGTACTATAAAGGAAGGGAAGGAGATTGCTCCCCATATCAGAAGATTCCAGGTGCAGAGGAAAAAGCATCACCAAGGAGGGACCTCCAGAAGGAGATCCTTCCCCAGCTGCAGTCAGCCCTTGCATGAGCTCTGAGAGAGGTGCAGCCAGGCTCCAGCCCTTCCGTCACACAGCTGAATTGCCTTCACCTGTGCTCCCAGGGCTGAGCAGCTCCTTTCTGCAGGTGCTCCACCAGTGCTTCAGGCTGGGACTCCACAGATCCCATGCATATGTGAAAGTATTTTTGTTTTTTCTTTTTCTAGGGAGATTGAAAAAGCAGAGAAGTTCTCTGCCCTCGCTCCTGCCCTTTGTTTTCTCTCCCCCCATCCTTAGTCCCTG
>NW_011124734.1:2686-3218 GCF_000146605.3 Meleagris gallopavo
GGCCCGGGGAGCCGGCGGTACGGGGCCGAGGAAACGCGGGTCCTGGCGGGGCTGGGCGGTGGGTCACGTAGGGCCGGGAAGGGAATCCGAGGCGTCCTCCTGGAGCTGCGGGTGCCGGGACGCGTTCTGGGGGCCCCGTGGGGCCGGGAATGGGGTGCTTTGCTATTGGAGACAAGCCGTTCCGTAGGGAGCGCTGGGTGATGCTGACTGACGCCATCCCTTGTGAGCGTGCTCTATAGAAAGCTGCCCTCTGTGGGAGCGAGGAAACGAAACGCGGTGATTCAATACTGCCGGGTTGTTACGGGTTCCTGCAGTCTGGGATTCTAGTCTGAGGATTGCATGAGGACGCTACGAGGATAGCAGCTCCTGTGAGTGTAAGTTCTGTTATGTCAGATTCGGTGATTGGTTCCCAGTTCCAGATTCTTTGATTCTGTGATGATTCTGGGCTTCAAATGTGTGGTGGTGGCTCTGATTCCTCACTAAGAGTACAGACCCCCAGACTTGTAGCTACGCAATACGATGCTATTTCCAC
>NW_011124734.1:3238-4346 GCF_000146605.3 Meleagris gallopavo
CGTTCGCCGAGCGTCGATCCGCACCTCCGGGTCCTTTTCTGACATTATCTTTCGGAGGCGAGGATAACCGAGTCTTTGAAAAATACAGCATCTCCCCAAGAGTGATGAACTGAGCCTTTCTGACCTGAGCCAGCAGCCAGCAGACCTGGCCAGTCCCCAGCCTGGATTTGTGACCCGGTGTCTTTCCAGTGCAGCCCACCCCAAGCGCAGCCCGAGTGCCCGGACAGCAGCACCTCCATGAGGAGCAGGTCGGCATCGCTGAGGAGCAGCCGAGCCTCTTGGAGGGGGACTTAGAATCAGGCAGCCGGTCCCAGGCAGCAGGCAGCACACACAGCTGTGATGCAGTCACACTTGTGTGTGTGAATTCTGTGCTTGATTAAATCCAAACAAATCTCTATGCCACAATGAACAAAGCATGCAATCAACCAAATGAGGTCAAAATATTCTTTCTCACCCTTGGCTTCCCTTTCCTGCACTTGAAGCAGCAACCCACTGATGATCTGGGGCTCAGTTTGCCATCGGAGATTGTCAGTGGTCATCTGAAGGCTTTGTTGGCTGTCAGAGGGCTCCACTGATCACCAGAGATCTTCGCTGACTGTCAGAGGGCTTCTTGAATCAACAGAGGGTGTCATGGGTCATCAGAGAGGAGATTTGAGGTGCCTAAGGGAGGGGATTTGGGGACTCCATGTTGGGTGGTGACGGAGGGGAACTGGGACTGAAGGAGGAGGGCTGAAGCAGATCCAAGTGAGGGGCAATTGGCTGCGATAAGGGAGGGGGTCACAGGAGAGTGACCTGGAGACATCGTGTGCGCGGAGGTGGAACAGAGGGTGAAGGGTTTGGCAGGAACTGGAAGGAGGAATTGGGAGAGAGCAGAGGGAGGGTACTGGGGCTGCTTGGCAGCATGGGGAGCTCCATCCTTCAGGATTTTGGAGGAGGCAGCACAGAGGAGATGGAGAGATCCATGGGTGCAGGACGTGGGGTGCAGGGCATGGAGCTGGGGACCCCTCCCAGCACTTAGGGGCGGCCTCTGCCAGGCAGGGACAGACGTCAGGGTTCCTGCTGAGCTTGGGGACAAGGACACAGACACACAGAGCGTGGCTTTGCTGAG
>NW_011124734.1:23854-24435 GCF_000146605.3 Meleagris gallopavo
GGTGCTCGTCTGCCAGCCGGCAGGAGATGCATCCGGGTGGCAGTGCCAGGCGGGTGAGAATCACCCGGGGCTGCCTCCGCTGCGCCTCTGCCATCAGGTGTGCGGTGCTGGGCGATGGAGGTGCAGGGGCAGCCGTGGGGCTTGGCACGGGCAGCTCAGGGGATGCTGTCTGCTGCCCAGGTGAGTTGCTGAGGAGCCCAGGTTCAGCATCTGTCTCGTTGCTGAGCTCCCGGCTGGCCCTGGGGGAGTCAGGCAGCTCTGTGATGGAAGAAGCGGTGTCGGGGCTGCTGGAGACATCTGTGCTCGGTGGCTCGGTGGCAGTGGTGCACTGCATCAGCTCTTCCCTTTTGCAGCTGTCCAGAGCACTCGCCGCTTCTGGAATAGCAGAACGTCCCCCAGAACGATGATGGCAGCCTTCCTCCCCCCAGCTCGGTGCGGACACCCACCCGTCCTGTGTGCAGACCACCAACTCACCATCAATCCAGGTGAGGAAGTGGTCAATTTGCAGATCGTCAGCAAGACTGCTGGTGCTGGGTCTCTCTTCTGGAAAACAGAAGCAATCCCCAGTGGGGCAATGCCAG
>NW_011124735.1:0-921 GCF_000146605.3 Meleagris gallopavo
TCATACCCCCAAAATGACGTCACACACCCCATGTGACGTCAAAACCCCAAGTGACGTCACACGCCCAAAATGATGTCACACTCCCCAAAATGATGTCACACACCCCCATTTGACGTCACACACTCCGAATCAAGTCACACCTGCCTATGTGACGTCACAAACTGAAAATGACCTCAACACCTAAAATGACGTCACACACCCCATGTGACGTCACACAACCACATGTGATGTCATACCCCCAAAATGACGTCACACACCCCATGTGACGTCACACAACCACATGTGATGTCATACCCCCAAAATGATGTCACACACCCCCATTTGACGTCACACACTCCGAATCAAGTCACACCTGCTATGTGACGTCACAAACTGAAAATGACCTCACACGAAAATGACGTCACACACCCATTGACGTCACACAACCACATGTGATGTCATACCCCCAAAATGACGTCACACACCCCATGTGACGTCACAAACTCCAAGTGACGTCACACGCCCAAAATGATGTCACACTCCCCTAAAATGATGTCACACACCCCAAGTGACGTCACACGCCCCATGTGACGTCACACACCCCATGTGACATCACACACCCCAAATGACGTCACAAAACTCATATGACGCAATACCCCCAAAATGACATTACTCACCCCTAGAATGACATTACACACCCCTAAAATGACGTCTCACACCCACATGTGATGTCGTACACCCAAAATGACGTCACACACCCCATGTAACGTCACAACCCCCATGTGACGTCACACACCCCATGTGATGTCACACCCAATCATCTAACGTCATAACTCAAAAAAGTGACGTCACACACCCTATGTGACGTCACAACCCCCAAGTGACATCCCACGCCCAAAATAACGTCACAGACGCCATTTGACGTCACACCACAACATGTGA
>NW_011124736.1:0-350 GCF_000146605.3 Meleagris gallopavo
AACCCCCATGTGACATCATAACCCAAAAAAGTGACGTCACACACCCCATGTGACGTCACAACACCCAAGTGACGTCACACGCCCATAAATGACGTCACACACCCCATGTGTCACCACGCACCCTAAAATGACATCACAAACCCCTAATATGATGTCACACAGCCCAAACGACGTCACACACCACATGTGACATCACACACCCTATGTGATGTCACTACCCCCAAGTGATGTCATAACCCAAAAAGGTGACGTCACACACCCAAAGTGACGTCACAACCCCCAAGTGACGTCACACGCCCGTAAATGACGTCACACACCCCATGTGACACCACACACCCCAAAATGACGTC
>NW_011124737.1:0-393 GCF_000146605.3 Meleagris gallopavo
CCTGGAAGCGGCTGGCGTAGATGACGGCCCCCGCGGGGTCACAGATCTCCTTCAGGACGTTCCCTACAGTGAAATCCCATAACAACCCCATAACAACCCCATAACAACCCTGTAACCCCATAACAACCCCATAACCCCATAACAACCCTGCAACCCCATAACAAACCCATAACAACCCGTAACCCCATAACAACCCCATAACAACCCTATAACAACCCCATAACAACCCGTAACCCCATAACAACCCCATATCAACCCGTAAACCCATAAAAAACCCATAACAACCCCATAACAACCCCATAACAACCCCATAACAACCCGTAACCCCATAACAACCCCATAACAACCCTATAACAACCCCATAACAACCCGTAACCCCATAACAACCCCATA
>NW_011124738.1:0-1242 GCF_000146605.3 Meleagris gallopavo
ATGTGTATATACAAATCAAGAAGGTACTGCCCCGGCTCCGTTCAGCTCAAAGTCCAGGACACCCAAGAGATAAAGGCTGGGTCCTTCCCAATAGTCTCAAAAGAGACAGTAAATAAGAAGTCCACACAACTGGTAACATAAATAATAGCTGAAATATAATTTTAGTGTTTTTGAAAGCTGAATATCACATAAAGTTTGGTGTCCTGGAATAAAGATGTAGTGAACTATGTCTATTATTTAAATAAATTGGCAGAATTTTTTCCATCTGTGGGATCCCCCTCTACTCTGCTCTTGTGAGGCCCCATCTGGAGTACTGTGTCCAGGCCTGAAGCCCCCAATACCAGAAAGACAGGGAGCTGTTGGAGAGGGTCCAGAGGAGAGCAACAAAGATGATCAGGGGACTGGGGCACCTCCCCTATGAGGACAGGCTGAGGGAACTGGGCTTGTTCAGCCTGGAGAAAAGAAGGCTGTGGGGTGACCTCATTGCAGCCTTTCAGTACCTAAAGAGAGCCCACAGACAGGAGGGGAATCGACTCTTTGAAAGGATAGATAACATCAGGACGAGGGGAAATGGTTTTAAGTTGAGGGAGGGGAGATTTAGGTTGGATGTCAGGGGGAAGTTCTTTACAGGGAGAGTGGTGAGGTGCTGGAACAGGCTGCCCAGAGAGGTTGTGGATGCCCCGTCCCTGGAGGTGTTCAAGGCCAGATTGGACGGGGCCCTGGGCAGCCTGGTCTTGTATTAAATGGGGAGGTTTGTGGCCCTGCATGTAGCAGGGGAGTCAGAGATTCATGATCCTTGAGGTCCCTCCCAACCCTGGCCATTCTGTGATTCTGTGATAACATTGCAAATCTGGCTCCCCAGAGCCCTCATACCCTGCATAAGATAGCAATTTCTGTAAGATTCAGCACAGTTTTGGATATAAACAGAACAGCTGCAATTCAGACAGAGACAAAGCAATAGAATGAACTTTCGACTCTTTTATCAGCTTCTTGGGGATTGGTGGTTTTTGTCCTTGACAAATTACACATGTAAAGTTGTTTTGAGAACTTCAGTGCAGCCTTCCACTTTGCAGAACAGGTATAGATTCATTCTGAGGGCAGAACATAGCAATGCCATGAGGTTTTGTTGGACAAGAATACTCACTGAATACCTGAACACCCTACGTCGCCTGCTGCTAACAAGCATCTGAAGACAACCAGTGTCTTCACAGAGGCAAGTCTCCCTTTGCGTAGGAAAGGTAA
>NW_011124739.1:0-1221 GCF_000146605.3 Meleagris gallopavo
TGAGGACCCCCCCACAATGGATGTTGTTCTGGGGGCCCAGGAGGACCACCTGGTGGGGGTGCCGTTTCTTCTGGCAGCTGTGCCCCCCCACGATCCGGTTCTCGTCCCCCGTGGCCGCTGGGGAGCAGAGGAACAGCTCAGCCCTCCCAGTTCCTCCCAGTTCCTCCCAGATCCTCCTGGATCCCCCCAGTTCCTTCCAGTTCTCCCCAGTTCCTTCCAGTTCCTCCCAGATCCCCCAGTTCCTTCCAGTTCCTTCTGGATCCTCCCAGTTCCTTCCAGTTCTTCCCAGTTCCTCCTGGATCCCCCAGTTTCCTCCTAGTTCCTTCCAGTTCTTCCCAGTTCCTCCCATTTCCTCCCAAATTCCTCCAAATATTTCCAGTTCCTCCCAGTTCCTTCCAGTTCCTCCCATTTCCTCCCAGTTCCTTCCAAATTCCTCCTGGACCTTTCCAGTTCCTCCTGGATCCTCCAGTTCCTTCCAGTTCCTTCTGGATCCTCCCAGTTCCTTCCAGTTCCTCCCAGTTCCTCCTGGATCCCCCCCAGCTCCTCCCAGTTCCTCCTGGATCCCCCCACTTCCTTCCAGTTCTTCCCAGTTCCTCCTGGATCCTCCCAGTTCTTCCCAGTTCCTCCCAGTTCCTCCTGGAACCCCAGTTCCTCCCAGATCCCCAGTTCCTCCCAGTTCTTCCCAGTTCCTCCTGGATCTTCCCAGTTCCTCCCAGTTCCTCCCAGTTCCTCCTGGATCCTCCCAGTTCCTCCTGGATCCCCCCACTTCCTTCCAGTTCTTCCCAGTTCCTCCTGGATCTTTCCAGTTCCTCCCAGTTCCTCCTGGATCCTCCTAGTTCCTTCCAGATCCCCCAGTTCCTCCCAGTTCTTCCCAGTTCCTCCCAGTTCCTCCTGGATCCTCCCAGTTCTTCCCAGTTCCTCCTGGATCTTTCCAGTTCCTCCCAGTTCCTCCTGGATCCTCCCAGTTCTTCCCAGTTCCTCCTGGATCTTTCCAGTTCCTCCCAGTTCCTCCCAGATTCCTCCAGATATTTCCAGTTCCTCCCAGTTCCTTCCAGTTCTTCCCACTTCCTTCCAGTTCCTTCAATTCTTTCCCAGTTCATCCCAGTGCCTTCCAGTTCCTCCCCATTCTTCCCAGTTCATCCCAATCCTCCCCAGTCCCTTCCACTTCCTCCCAGTTCCTCCCTGTTCTCCCACTTCCCCCCATCCTCCATCCCCTTCCCA
>NW_011124740.1:0-1342 GCF_000146605.3 Meleagris gallopavo
TATTTTTCTTCGGGTTGATTCACAATTTACTCATGGCTTACTCATGCTTTACTCAATCTTTCACTCACCCTCTAATCCAGGTTTACACACACTTTGCTTCACATTTCCTCACGCTTTATTCCAGCTTGACGTAATCTTTACTTTGGATTTTATTCACAAATTATTTTGGGTTACCTCACAGTTTACTCTAGGTTTACTCTTACTTTTCTCTGGGTGCAGTTACACTTGACTCTGTATTTTCCCACAGCTTACTCCTGTTTTGTACCGTCTGTCTAACTGATGTACTGTCAAAGCATCCACATGATCATTCTGACCATCAAGAATCACAACATTTATTGAAGTTTGGGGAAAATATTGATTTCTCACTTACATCCTTAAAATAGTGAGCTAAATAAAACACAGTAAATCTCAGGACTAAGGCTGTGTTACAGTAAAGCACATCTTTTTACAGCACACACAAAGAAATGGTTTATTAGATTGTTTCTTGGCTTACAACTGGCACCTGGTAGATAAGTGTGCATCTGTAACTTATCAGCCTTCACTTTGGGATCCAGAGAGCTGTTACTGGAATGGTCTGGAGTTCTGCAAATGACCAAAGCATTCAGAGGAGAATCATTACCTGAACTGCAGTGACACAACAGACTGGGTCTGGCAGAAAGAACAGCAATAACTAATTGGTACACAGAGTTAACTTTGGAAGTGATTGCATAATATTAGGGGGAAAAAAAAAAATCAGGAAATGAGAGGACAAAACTGAAATACAAATAAAGCAAATCACTTTAATTAGAATAAATAGATAAGGAGTAAGAGGGATGTGAAATCCTAACTAACAGTGAGCAGATTTCTGTGTTGGAAATCATTTAAATTAAATAAACTATTTGTCACATGTGTTGTGGGTTAGGTGTGGTTTCATACAATATTTTAAGGTGAAAAGGACATTGCATTCAATAGCTCCTGCAAAGTCTGCAGGAAACAAACAAACAAACAAACAAACAAACAAACGCAACAACTGCTTTTGATATGTAGCCATTAACACACTCAATTTGTTGTAATTTGGTTTTGAGCAAGGAAAGAATAAAGCACCCTTATGCCACAACCCAGGAATTGTTGAGTTGTGTTTTGTCCCCCGTCCTGCTGAGGAGGGGCAGTGACAGAGCAGCATGGGGGGCACCTGGGAGCCAGGCAAGGTGAGCACAGCACAGCTGGGCGCTGAGTTCCAGGGGGGATTCTGGGCTCCCAGCCCTGCAGCATGAGGCTGCGTGTGCCTTTCCCCTCTGCAGGATAGCCCGGCCCCACCGCCCCCACAGGGCCAAGCCCCCTGGCAGCTGAGTGCAGGCACTGT
>NW_011124741.1:0-931 GCF_000146605.3 Meleagris gallopavo
ACGCGGGTCCTGGCGGGGCTGGGCGGGGGGTCACGTAGGGCCGGGAAGGGAATCCGAGGCGTCCTCCTGGAGCTGCGGGTGCCGGGACGCGTTCTGGGGGCCCCGTGGGGCCGGGAAGGGGTGCTTTGCTATTGGAGACAAGCCGTTTCGTAAGGAGCGCTGGGTGATGCTGACTGACGCCATCCCTTGTGAGCGTGCTCTATAGAAAGCTGCCCTCTGTGGGAGCGAGGAAACAAAACGCGGTGATTCAATACTGCCGGGTTGTTACGGGGTTCCTGCAGTCTGGGATTCTAGTCTGAGGATTTGCATGAGGACGCTACGAGGATAGCAGCTCCTGTGAGTGTAAGTTCTGTTATGTCAGATTCGGTGATTGGTTCCCAGTTCCAGATTCTTTGATTCTGTGATGATTCTGGGCTTCAAATGTGTGGTGGTGACTCTGATTCCTCACTAAGAGTACAGACCCCCAGACTTGTAGCTACGCAATACGATGCATTTTCCACATCCACCCCTGTGCACAGTGTGTGGCATAGTTCTGAGTGCCTGACAAACCCAAGCAAAATCAATTTCTGTAGCTTATTTAAAATATATATATATATATATTTGCTTTATTTTCTGCTCCCTGTTCCATTTATTTACGTTCTCCCTTGCTTCATATGTAACTTCCAAACTTGGCATTTTGCAGATAATACCTTTTCCCCCTCTCATCCTTCGATGGCTCCTGATGGTCCCTTGTTTCTCAGTTATAATGGGCTCTCAGTGTCATGAGCCCGTTCGCGGAAGAATTTGGGAGTGGCGTTCACTCCATGAATCTTATCACAGTTAGTGTCCCTAGTTGCTATCATGCAGACTCCACCAACCTCCAACAGATAGATACAGCTACAATATACACTCCTAAGGGGGAGGCAGGAATGCATTTTTTGATGAGCATAGA
>NW_011124742.1:0-540 GCF_000146605.3 Meleagris gallopavo
CCCATGTGACGTCATACACCCCATGTGATGACACACCCACCCATGTGACGTCATAACCCAAAAAAGTGATGTCACACACCCCATGTGACGTCACAACCCTCAAGTGACATCACACGCCCAAAATAACGTCATATACGCCATTTGACGTCACACCACCACATGTGATGTCACACCCCCAAATGACGTCACAACCCCCATGTGACGTCACACACCCCATGTGATGTCACACCCTCAAAATGATGTCACACACCCCCACTTAACGTCATACACTCAGAATGAAGTCACACCTGCCATGTGACGTCACAAACTCAAAATAACCTCACACCCCTAAAATGAAGTCACACACCCATTCTGACATCACAAAACCCAAAATGACGTCACACACCCCTAAAATGACGTCACACACCCCATGTGACGTCTCTCACCACATGTGATGTCACACCCGCATAATGACGTCACAACCCCCATGTGACGTTACACACCCCATGTGATGTCACACCAACGCATCTGATGTCATAACTCAAAAAAGTGACGTCACAC
>NW_011124743.1:0-663 GCF_000146605.3 Meleagris gallopavo
TGTTGCTGGCCGAGAAATAGCGTTTATCACCGAAAGTGCAGGATGCACTCGACTAGCTCTGAATACTATGTCTCTGCTTTACTTGGAGCCACAATTCGTCCCAGTGAGGCTCTCTACTGCTGCGCATCTGCATTCAGATAGGAAAAGAATGGAAGTGAAAACGCGCACTAATAAGGCATTTGCACGTTTGATGAGGGACAGACGTAGTGCTCTAAGGGAGTGCGTTTCAGAAAGAGGGTGAGATCCTTTCAGGACGCCGGAGAAAAAAAACCCCCACTCGCAGGTAGTGCAGGAGGCTGAATTCGCAATTGTCGGCATCGGAATCGCACTCCTTCGGTCTCATGCTCAGAGAGCGGCATTCCCTCTGAACAGCTCCGGAGACTATGCCGTTGCTGGCCGAGAAATCACGCTTCTCCCCGAACGCCGCTTTCTGCCGTCAGCAGCGGTCTCGTGTTTCTCGCTTGCCGAGAACGAGCCACTTCAGCCGGCTGCTTTTCTCCGACGAGTGAGCGGGCTCCTGTGCGCACATCGGAAAGGACGCGGTTTCGCACTTCGCCTTGGCTACATGCAGAATGCACTCGACTAGCTCTGAATTCTATGTCTCTGCCTTATTCGAGCACAATTCGTCCCTGTGAGGTTCTCCACTGCTACACATCTGCATTC
>NW_011124744.1:0-466 GCF_000146605.3 Meleagris gallopavo
TTAACCCCATTCAACCCCACTGGTGACCCTGGTGTTGGCTTCCTAAAATTTGGATCTAGGAGGTGACCGCTCTCTTTGCTTATGATGCAGGCACTCACAATCGTTGCTGGGCTGGAGGCGTTTGTCGCACAGCTGGTGAGCAGAGCTGGTGCTCTGGTGAGCGTGTTGCACACGGAGACTGAGCTCTGTGCTTTTCTCGAGAGATTACCTTGTGAGAGCCCACTGGAAGCACCGCTGCGGCGTGTGTGTGAGCTGGGCACAGCTTAGGCTGAGCAGTGACCAGGTGAGCTGGCTTTGGTGCTGGGTGGTTGCTGGGAGGTGTCTCAGCAGAAAAGCTGGGCTGGGGGAGGAGTTTCCAGGCTCCAACGGTGCCCTTCTGAATGGCTGTATCCAGGGAGAATGGGTTCTTTGTTGAGATTCCATCCCATGTTTCAGTGGGATGATGAAAAGGCATTCCTCACCTGCA
>NW_011124745.1:0-903 GCF_000146605.3 Meleagris gallopavo
TGGGGGGAGGGAGTCAATGAATGGGGAGAAAAACCCAAGAAATGGGGTCAAAAGATCAACAAATAGGGTCAAAAGCCAACGAATGGGGAGAAGAACCCAAGAAATTGGGATCTGAAGGCAAGGAGGGGGGGAAGAAGTCAATAAATGGGGAGAAAAACCCACAAATTGGGGTCTGGAGTCGATTTGTGGGGAGAGGAAGTCAATGAATGGGGAGAGGAACCCAAGAAATGGGGTCTGGAGGCAAGGAATGGGGGGAGGGAGTCAATGAATGGGGAGAAAAACCCAAGAAATGGGGTCAAAAGATCAACAAATAGGGTCAAAAGTCAATGAATGGGGAGAAAAACCCACAAATTGGGGTCTGGAGTCGATGGTGGGGTGCGAAGGCAACAATGGGGTCAAAAGCCAGGAGTTTGGGAGAAAAAACCCCAAATGGGGTCGGAAGTCAATGAATGGGGTCAAAACCCAACAATTGGGGTCAGAACCCAATGATTGGGGTCAAAACCCAACAATTGGGGTCAGAACCAACGATTGGGGTCAAAACCCAACAATTGGGGTCAGAACCCAACGATTGGGGTCAGAACCCAACGATTGGGGTCAAAACCCAACAATTGGGGTCAGAACCCAACGATTGGGGTCAGAACCAACAATTGGGGTCAGAACCCAACAATTGGGGTCAGAACCCAACGATTGGGGTCAGAACCAACGATTGGGGTCAAAACCCAACGATTGGGGTCAGAACCCAACGATTGGGGTCAGAACCCAATGATTGGGGTCAAAACCAACAATTGGGGTCAGAACCCAACGATTGGGGTCAAAACCCAACGATTGGGGTCAGAACCCAATGATTGGGGTCAGAACCAACGATTGGGGTCAGAACCCGATGGGGAGGGACGGAACCCAATG
>NW_011124746.1:0-432 GCF_000146605.3 Meleagris gallopavo
GCCCCCATTGCCCCCACTGCCCCATAGGGACCTCAGTGCCCCTACAGACACCCCAATGTCCCCATAGGGACCTCAGTGCCCCTACAGACACCCCAATGTCCCCATAGGGACCTCAGTGCCCCTACAGAGACCCCAGTGTCCCCATAGGGACCCCAATGCCCCCATTGCCCCCACTGCCCCATAGGGACCTCAGTGCCCCTACAGAGACCCCAGTGTCCCCATAGGGACCCCAATGTCCCCATTCCCCCCAGTGCCCCTACAGAGACCCCAGTGTCCCCATAGGGACCCCAATGCCCCCATTGCCCCCACTGCCCCATAGGGACCTCAGTGCCCCTACAGAGACCCCAATGTCCCCATAGGGACCCCAGTGCCCCTACAGAGACTCCAATGTCCCCATAGGGACCCCAATGCCCCCATTGCCCCCACTGCCCC
>NW_011124747.1:0-399 GCF_000146605.3 Meleagris gallopavo
CAAATGCCTTTCTAAAATCAAGGTAGACTACATCTACCGCTCTTCCCCCATCCACCCAGCATGTGACAGCATCATAGAAGGCCACCAAGTTGGTCGAACACGACCTCCCCTTGGTGAACCCATGCTGACTACTCCTGATAACCTCCTTTTCTCCCAGTTGTCTGGAGATGGTATCCAGCACAAGCTGTTCCATCACCTTTCCAGGGACGGAGGGGAGGCTGACAGGCCTATAATTACCCGGATCTTCCTTCTTGCCCTTTTTGAAGACCGGAGTGACATTGGCTATCCTCCAGTCTTCAGGGACCTCCCCTGTTATCCAAGACCTCTACAAAAATGATGGAGAGTCGTTCAGCAATGACCTCCGCCAGCTCCCTCAGCACACGTGGATGCATCCCATCA
>NW_011124748.1:0-353 GCF_000146605.3 Meleagris gallopavo
TTCTGACAGGCCAGGCAAAACAGACAACTGCTTAATACCTTCTGCGTCTACAGCAGCTATTCCAAAGGCCCATCGATACCCTTTGGGATCCTTAAAATATCCTCTTCTGAGGTAATCAATACCAAGTATACATGGAGCCCCTGGGCCAGTCACAATAGGGTGCTTTTGCCAGTCTTTACCAGTGAGGCTGATTTCGGCCTCCAACATAGTCAGCTCTTGAGAACATCCAGTCACCCCGTGAATATAAGTTGATTTTGTTCCTTGGTGACTCGAGGGCATTAGAGTGCACTGTGCACCAGTATCCACCAGGGCCTTATATTTCCGTGGTTCTGATGTGCCAGGCCATCTAATCC
>NW_011124749.1:0-482 GCF_000146605.3 Meleagris gallopavo
CGGTGAGCCCCACGGGCTGCCCCGAGCTGCCCTGTGAGGCTGGAAAAGCGGCACAGGAATCAGAGCCCTGCAGGGTGATGCTTTGCAAATGAGCCTGCATCCCTTTCTCCGCGCTCATGCCGTGTCATTTCCAGGGAACGGAACAAACGGCCTCAGCTTCCACGGGAACAGAGTGATTTCCACGAAGCACTCCTGTCCATCCGACAGCCTGTGGGTCAAACGTTGACAGTCAGTCGGTGGGGCGGGACACGCCTGAACCTACCAAAGGTTGCTGCACTGAAGGCACCTGCGATGACAACAACGTCTTCTACTGGGTGGACACCAACCTCCCCCAGATCATCACCTCCATTTTCTAGCAATCATGAAATTAATAAAAACATCATTCCTACAGCCTGTGTCAGTATGGTAGCAGTGGGGTTTTGGGACAGTGGCAGCACTAAAGGCATTGGTGCAGGAGAGCGCTGCTGTACAGGGACTGGGGG
>NW_011124750.1:0-463 GCF_000146605.3 Meleagris gallopavo
GTCACACACCCATTGTGACATCACAAACCCCAAATGACGTCACAACCCCCAAGTGATGCAATACCCCCAAAGTGACGTCACACACCCCTAAAATGACGTCACACACCCCATGTGACGTCACACAACCACATGTGATGTCATACCCCCAAAATGACGTCACACACCCCATGTGACGTCAAAACACCCAAGCGACATCACACAACCCAAAAAGATGTCACACACCCCTAAAATGACGTCACACACCACATTAGACGTCCCAACCCCCAAGTGACGTCACACGCACAAATTGACGTCACAAACCCCTAAAATGATGTCAAACAGCCCAAACGACGTCACACACCCCATGTGACATCACACACCCTATGTGATGTCACAACCCACAAGTGACGTCATAACCCAAAAAGGTGACGTCACACACCCCAAGTGACGTCACAACCCCCAAGGGACGTCAAACGTCCAAAAT
>NW_011124751.1:0-1211 GCF_000146605.3 Meleagris gallopavo
AACTGGGAGAAAAGGAGGTTATCAGGAGTAGTCAGCATGGGTTCACCAAGGGGAGGTCGTGCTGACCAACCTGGTGGCCTTCTATGATGCTGTCACATGCTGGGTGGATGGGGGAAGAGCAGTAGATGTAGTCTACCTTGATTTTAGAAAGGCATTTGATACTGTCTCCCACGACATCCTTATAACAAAGCTGAGGAAGTGTGGGATAGACGAGTGGATAGTGAGGTGGGTTGAGAACTGGCTGACTGGCAGAGTCATTTGGTCGTCGTTGGTGGTGCAGAGTCTGGCTGGAGACCTGTGACCAGTGGTGTCCCCCAGGGGTCTGTGCTGGGTCCAGTCTTGTTCAACATCTTCATCAATGACCTTGATGAGGGGATAGTGGCCACCCTCAGCAAGTTTGCTGATGATACGAAGTTGGGAGGATTGGCTGACACGCCTGAAGGCTGTGCTGCCATTCAGCGAGACCTGGACTGGCTGGAGAGCTGGGCAGTAAGAAACCGGATGAGGTTCAACAAAAGCAAGTGTAGTCTTACACCTAGGGAGGAATAATTGCATGCACCAATACAGGCTGGGGGATGAGCTGCTGGAGAGGAGCTCTGCAGAGAGGGACCTGGGCATCCTGGTGGACGACAGGTTGGCCATGAGCCAGCAGTGTGCCCTCGTGGCCAAAAAGGCCAATGGCATTCTGGGGTGCATTAAGAAGAGCGTGTCCAGCAGGTTGAGGGAGGTGATCCTCCCCCTCTACTCTGCCCTGGTAAGGCCTCATCTGGAGTACTGTGTCCAGTTCTGGGCTCCCCAGTACAAAAAAGACAGGGATCTCTTGGAAAGAGTCCAGCGGAGGGCCACAAAGATGGTGAAGGGCCTGGAGCATCTCCCCTGTGAAGAAAGGCTAAGTGAACTGGGTCTGTTTAGCATTGAGAAAAGACGACTGAGAGGGGACCTGATCCAGGATTATAAATATCTGAGGTGTGGCGACCATAGCGGTGAGGCCAGTCTCTTTTCAGTGGTACGTGGAGACAGGACGAGGGGAAACGGACATAAGCTGCAGCATAGGAAGTTTCGCACGAATGTGCGTAAGAACTTCTTCACGGTGAGGGTGACGGAGCACTGGAACAGGCTGCCCAGGGAGGTTGTGGAGTCTCCTTCTCTGGAGATATTCAAGTCTCGCCTGGATGCCTACTGTGCGACCTGGTGTAGGGAACCTGCTTTGG
>NW_011124752.1:0-584 GCF_000146605.3 Meleagris gallopavo
CCCCTGCTCTGATGCTCCAGCTGACCCCAGCGCCCAGATCTCACCCCCGTGACCCAGATCTCACCCCTGTGCCCAGATCTCCCCCCTGTGACCCCAGATCTCACCCCTGTGACCCCAGATCTCATCCCAGCACCCCAGATCCCACTCCCATGACCCGGATCTCACCCCAGTGCCCCGACTCTCAGCCCAGCACCCTTCTGGCATTTCCCCACAGAGAGATTCCCTTGAGGAGCGCTGACGGTGCCTCTGACACCCGACGCCATTTTTGCTACTGCGACTGTGCCGCCACCGGACCCCGCCTGGATGCAGCCCACCGTCCGCGGGCCGATGCCGGTACCACCCCAACCCTTCCCTGTCCCCACTGCCGCCCACCTGGCACCTCAGGCCTCTGCCTGCCCTGGGCTACCAGCTGTCTGGGAACGGGCAGCGCAGCTCCCACCTGGGGGGCCGCCCCCAACCCCGGCTCAGCTGCCACCCGGGGGCCTGACCCCAGCTGCGGGGCCGCACTTACCGGTGCTGCTGCTTCTACCTGGGGGGCCGCACCCAGGCACGGCTCCCCCCACCGCCCCTGCTCCCCGCTCGGG
>NW_011124753.1:0-541 GCF_000146605.3 Meleagris gallopavo
ATCCATAGAAGACCTGTGAAAACAGTGAAGTCATCTTCACTTCCTTTGATTTTCTTCCAAAGAAGCCTGAAATGTTCTGTTCTGTTTCAGATGTCATGCTGTATCACACCAACGTAACTCCATTCTAAAATCTGCTTTGTAGGAGTCCTGAAATGAAAAGGCACCACTTTGAACACCTCCTGGACAGATTAACTGTGCTTATCTCTGATACACCTGCCTTTTCAGCAGCAGTTGCACATGGCTGGAGCTGTGCACAAACTTGCAGTACACCCTCCTCATTACTGCAGAGCCTCAGGGCCCTTCTTCCCCTGATGGCTTTCTGCCCAAGATTCAGCTGTGAGCTCCTCATCCTGTGGCAGCTGAGAACAGGATTCTCTGCTCTCGAGCACCACGACACAAACTTCTTTCGTTTCATAGTGCAGAGTGTGAATGTGAGTATATTGATCAAGCAAGATGCCATACAAGTGCTGGGACCTTCAGTCATGTCAGCAGGTTTGGGGAGAAAGAGGCAACGCAGTGTTGGTGATCTCCACATCTTCCT
>NW_011124754.1:0-515 GCF_000146605.3 Meleagris gallopavo
AATGAAAGGAGCGGAGAGGAGAGGAACGCGATGGAATGAAAGGAGTGGAGAGGAGAGGAACGCGATGGAATGAAAGGAGAGGAGAGGAGCGGAGCATAGAGGAAAGCGATGGAATGGAAGGCGAGGCGAGGCGATTGAATGAAAGGAGCGGAGAGGAGAGGAGAGGAAGGCGATACAATTCGAGGAGAGGAGAGGAAGGCGAAGGAAGGGAAGGCGAAGGAAGGGAAGGCGAAGGAAGGGAAGGCGAAGGAAGGGAAGGCGAAGGAAGGGAAGGCGAGGCGATTGAATGAAAGGAGTCGAGAGGAGAGGAGAGGAGAGGAAGGCGATACAATTCGAGGAGAGGAGAGGAAGGCGATGGAATGAAAGGAGAGGAAAGGAGAGGAGAGGAAGACGATGGAATGAAAGGAGAGGAGAGGAGCGGAGCAGAGAGGAAGGCGATGGAATGAAAGGAGAGGAAAGGAGAGGAGAGGAAGACGATGGAATGAAAGGAGAGGAGAGGAGCGGAGCAGAGAGGA
>NW_011124755.1:0-370 GCF_000146605.3 Meleagris gallopavo
ATTGACCCCATATCACCCCATATCGACCTCATATTGCCCTATCTTGACCCATATCAACCCCAATTGACCCCATGTCACCCCATACTGCCCCATAGCTACCCCATATAAAACTCCAGATCGCCCCCTAGCAACCCCATATTGCCTCATATTGACCCCATATTGACCCCATATCGACGAATACATCAAGGAGAGAGTGTGAGTAAAACCTGGAGAAAAGTCAGATTAAAGAAGGAGTAAAGTAACGGTAAACCCAGAGTAAAGTGTGAATAAATGTTGAAGTAAGGTGTGAGTACACCTGGAATAGAGTGTGATAGCCAGTTGTGGGAGTAAAACCTGGAGAAAAGTCAGAGGAAAGCATGAGTAATTCTTG
>NW_011124757.1:0-535 GCF_000146605.3 Meleagris gallopavo
CTATTGCCCTCAGGCCCTCGGGATCATCTGTTCCCATTTGTGTTGGGTTGTCCATCCGCAAGGCAGATGGGAAACACCTGAGAAGCAGCCTCCTGCTCCACTTCCCCATGTTGCTGTCCCCTGCACAGCCCTGCTCACCGGATGGCTGGTCTGGAATTGGTTTACATGGCCATTTGAGTCTCATTCTGCCAGCATGGCCGCGTTGACAAAGCCACTGCAGTCAGGTGGTGTGGTGCCAGCACCTGCAGTGGGGTCAGGAGTCAGCCAAGCAGTGGAAAAGCTTTGGGCTAAGAACACGGGAGATTTCACGGTTTTTTTTGGAGCAAGACAGGCTCCATTTTGGGACTGACTTATCTTTTTTTGGAGGAAAGGAACTCCAGATGTTCCTATTGCCCTCACGCCCTCGGGATCATCTGTTACGATTTGTGCTGGGCTGTCCATCTGCAAGGCAGATGGGAAACACCTGAGAAGCAGCCTCCTGCTCCTCTTTCCCATGCTGCCCTCCCCTGCACAGCCCTGCTTACCAGGTAGCTTG
>NW_011124758.1:0-325 GCF_000146605.3 Meleagris gallopavo
TGTAAAAACAGGTATTTCTTGGAGAAAAAGGGGTATTTTCGTGTAAAAACAGGTATTGTTGGGAGAAAAAGGGGTATTTTCGTGTAAAAACAGGTATTTGTGTGAGAAAAAGGGGTATTATCGTGTAAAAACAGGTATTTGTGATAGAAAAAGGGGTATTTTCGTGTAAAAACATGTATTTGTGGGACAAAAAGGGGAATTTTCGTGTAAAAACAAACTCTAACCCTAACCCTACCCTAATCCTAACCCTAACCCTAACCCTAACCCTAACCCTAACGCTACTCTAACCCTAACCCTAACCCTAACCCTAACCCTAACCCTAACC
>NW_011124759.1:0-1257 GCF_000146605.3 Meleagris gallopavo
CCTCTCCCCCTGCAGCCATATGGCACCGACGAGGGGCTGACAAATGTTGGTAGGGTCGTTCTAAACCGCGCCCCATCCTCCCACCGTCGTTTTCCCCCCCCCAACCCCCTCCCTCCCCCCCCCCACACATTCGACGGCCGCCGATCCCGATAGAGGTGCGCGCACACGTCCGTACGTCTGCCCATCCATTTGCATAGGGCTCTACCTGTATTTCTCACACACACAAACACACACGAACACACAAACACACACTCAGAGGTCACTCCTCCTCCTCTGGGCTATTTACAAGAGAAACAAATGCTGGCAGAAGCCAATAAGCTCCATAAAACTTTATAGGATTTCCTTTACACATCGGAAACAATGGAACCATTTCCTGAACCTCCAAACAAAAGTTTCTTCCAAGCAGCGACTCCGGACGCCTTTCCGGGTCCAATTAGTGCCTAAGTGGGGAACCTCTCGCAATTAAAGCGGCCGACTTTTATGGGGCTGAACGTATTTATGATTCCTGGACGTTGCGCTGCGGTCTTTTGGCGACGTGTGACACACCAACAGCGTGACCAACCCGACAGCTATTTTCCCTGCCATCCAACACCACGAAAAACCCCCTTTTCGGGGTTTTTTGGAGGGTTTTGGGGTTTGTTTCCCCTTCTCCCAACTGTCGGTTCCCATCATTTTGGGGTGAAATACTGCGAAAGCGAGCAGTGATTCGTGCCGGAGCCCTTTGGGGCTCCAGCGATGGGGCCCGGGGTGGTTGTAGGGCCGCTCGGAGCGGCTCCAATCAGTTCCTTTTCGCTTTTTATTTCTTCCCCATGCTGTGTAAATCTATTGACGGGTTGTTGAGGCACAAAACCCTCTCGGCGTGTACTGGTAATTGCTCATTATTCCGTTCTATTTTCTCTTAAACAACGTATTCCCTCCGCTCTCCCCGGTATCATTGCGCCGTCTCGTGATTATTATTTGCATCCTGATTACATTTCGCACACTTTCACTGCGCCTTTTCTCTCCTTTTCTTTTTTCTTTTTCATTTTTTTGTCTTTTAAACCCGGGAGGCTGTCAAGGCGTTTCGGCAAGGCAAGGGTTAACCAGATGGGACACACGCGTGTTTTCTCTGCTAATCATCGCCACCATCACCGCAAAAAACACCCCAAATCCGACCCCTGACAATTCCAACCCCATCATCTGCCCATCCCACCCCACGGATGGACGCGGTTATGATTCATGATCCGCTCATCCTGTCCTACGGATGGGGGGCGGGGG
>NW_011124760.1:0-453 GCF_000146605.3 Meleagris gallopavo
ACAAGGGTGAATTATTTTTAGCTCGATGGGCCCATGAGACCTCGGGTCCCCAAGGGAGAGATGCGACACATAAATGGGCTAGAGACCGAGGGGTGGACTTAACTATGGACGCTATTGCACAGGTTATTCATGATTGTGAAACATGTGCCATAATCAAACAAGCCAAAAGGATGAAACCACACTGGGGGGAAGGGCGATGGCTAAAGTATAAATACGGAGAGGCATGGCAGGTTGATTATATCACCTTGCACGATCTCGCAGTGGTAAATGTTATGTGCTTACTATGGTGGAGGCAACAACTGGGTGGCTTGAAACCTATGCAGTACCCCATGCTACCGCCCGAAATACCATATTAGGTCTTGAGAAACAAGTCCTGTGGCGACATGGTACCCCAGAAAGAATTGAGTCAGATAATGGGACTCATTTTAAAAAATTCTCTTGTAAATACTTGGG
>NW_011124761.1:0-749 GCF_000146605.3 Meleagris gallopavo
ACCAATTTCCCCTGATCCTGCAGTTATCAACCCTTTCAAAGAGTTGATTCCCCTCCCCCCTGTAGGCTCCCTTTAGGTACTGAAGGCTGCACTCAGGTCACCCCGCAGCCTTCTTTTCTCCAGACTGAGCAAGCCCAGCTCCCTCAGCCTGTCTTCACAGGGGAGCTGCTGCAGCCCCCTGATAATCTTCGTGGCTCTCCTCTGGACCCTCTCCAACAGCTCCCTGTGTTTTTTGTACTGGGGGCTCCACTCTTGGACTCAGTGCTGCAGGTGGGGCCTCACAAGAGCAGAGTAGGGAGGGACAATCACCTCCCTGTCCCTGCTGCCACCCCTCTGCCGATGGAGCCCAGGATCCCATTTACCTTCTGAGCGGCAAGGACACACTGCTAGCTCATGTTAAGTTCTTCATCTATCAAGACCCCCAGGTCCTTCTCTGCAGGGCTGCTCTCAAGGGCCGCTCCTTCCAGACTGTGTGGATGCCTGGGATTCCTCCGGCCCAAGTACAAATCCTTGCACTTTGCCGTGTTGAACCTCATCCGGTTCATCTGGGCCCACCTTTCCGGCCTCTCAAGGTCCCTCTGAAAGGCATCTCCATGGGATGCCAAACACAGCACACATGGCTCCAGTGGGATATCCCACAAGGCATGCCCCATGCTGTCCCCAACACATCCAGTCAGCTGTCACCATGCCCTTTGGGTACACACACTGTCCTCTGTGCTTTCCCTTGCCATATCCACATGGATCAGCAG
>NW_011124762.1:0-707 GCF_000146605.3 Meleagris gallopavo
CGAGTCCAAGCCCTGTGCCAAAGCAGGCTCCGTAGACCAGGTTGCACAGGTTGGCGTCCAGGCAGGGCTTGAACATCTCCAGACAAGGAGACTCCACAGCCTAACTTGGCAGGAGTTCCAGTGCCCTGTCACCCTCACCGTGAAGACGTTCTTCTGCACGTTTGTGCAGAACTTCCTATTTTGGCCGTTTCCCGTTGTCCTATCACCACGCACGGCTGGAAAGAGCTAGGCCTTGTTCCTTTGCCTCCGTCACCTTAGATAGAGACATTGATCAGATCCCCTCTGCGTCTTCTTTTCTCAAGACTGAACAGAGCCAGGTCGCTCAGCCTTTCCTCATAAGAGAGGTGCTCCAGGCCCTTGATCATCTTCGTGGCCCTCGGCTGGACTCTTTCCAGGAGATCCCGACTTTTTTTTTGTACCGGGGAGCCCCGAACCGGGCGCAGTACTCCGGGTGAGGCCTGACCAGGGCAGAAAGGAGGGAGAGGATCACCTGCCTTGACCTGCTGGCCACGCTCCTTTGAATGCCCTGTAGGATCCCATTGGCCTTCTTGGCCACCAGGGCACCCTGCTGGCCCATGGCCAACCTGTTGTCCACCTGGACCTCCAGGTTGCGCACCGCAGAGCTCCTGTCCAGCAGGTCGTGTCCCAACCTGTACTGATAGTTGCGGCTATTCCTTCCAAGGTGCAAGACTCGACACTTGCTTTTG
>NW_011124763.1:0-1262 GCF_000146605.3 Meleagris gallopavo
ATTTTTTAGGTTAAAATCGGTGTTTCTGGTCAAAAACGTAGTCTTTGGTGATAAAACTGGTATTTCTGGTGCAAAATATCATATTTTGGGAGAAAACTCGTATTTCTGGGAGAAAACGTCATGTTTTGGGGGCAAAATCTGGTATTTCTGGGAGAAAACGTCATATTTCTTGTAGAAAAAATGGTATTTGTGGGAGGAAACTGCAGTTCCTGGCATAAAATGGCATATTTTTGGGAGAAAGAGGGTATTTGCGGAATAAAATGGCGTATTTACGCGATAAAACTGGCATTTCTTGGAGAAAATATCATATTTTTGGGGAAAAATCTACTATTTCTTGGAAAAGGTGTCATATTTAAGGGAAGAAATCTGGTATTTCTGGAGAAAATGTAATTTTTGAGGAGATAATTGGTATTTCTGGTAGAAAACGTAGAGTCTTCGGTGATAAAACTGGTATTTCTGGTGCAAAATATCATATTTTGGGAGAAAACGCGTATTTCTGAGAGAAAATGACATGTTTTGGGGAAGAAAACTGGTATTTCTGGGTGAAAATGTCATTTTTTAGGAGGAAATCGGAGTTTCTGGTCGAAAACGTTGTGTCTTAGGTGATAAAACTGGTATTTCTGGACCAAAATATCATATTTTGGGAGAAAACTACTATTTCTCGGAGAAAACATCATGTTTTGGGGGCAAAATCGGGTATTTCTGGGAGAAAACGTCATATTTCTGGTAGAAAAATGGTATTTGTGGGAGGAAACTGCAGTTCCTGGCAGAAAATGGCATATTTTTGGGAGAAAGAGGGTATTTGCGGAATAAAATGACGTATTTACACGATAAAACTGGCATTTCTTGGAGAAAATATCATATTTTTGGGGAAAAATCTACTATTTCTTGGAAAAGGTGTCATATTTAAGGGAAGAAATCTGGTATTTCTGGAGAAAATGTAATTTTTGAGGAGAAAATTGGTATTTCTGGTAGAAAACGTAGAATATTCGGTGATAAAACTGGAATTTCTGGTGCAAAATATCATATTTTGGGAGAAAACTGGTATTTCTGGGAGAAAATGTAATTTTTTAGATGAAAACCGGTGTTTCTGGTCGAAAACGCTGAGTCTTCTGTGATAAAACTGCTATTTCTGGTGCAAAATATCATAATTTGGGAGAAAACTAGTATTTCTCGGAGAAAACGTCATATTTCTGGTTGAAAAATGGTATTTCTGGGGGAACACATCATATTTCTGGTTGAAAAATGGTATTTGTGGGAGG
>NW_011124765.1:0-520 GCF_000146605.3 Meleagris gallopavo
AAGTTGATTCATCAACTAGAGGATCAGGGAGTGATCAGCAAAACTCACTCACCCTTTAACAGCCCCATATGGCCAGTACGTAAAGCCAGTGGAGAATGGAGACTGACGGTGGACTACCGTGGCCTGAATGAAGTCACACCCCCACTGAGTGCTGCTGTGCCGGACATGTTAGAGCTCCAATATGAACTAGAGTCAAAGGCAGCCAAATGGTATGCCACCATTGACATTGCTAATGCCTTCTTTTCCATTCCTTTGGCTAAAGAATGTAGGCCACAGTTTGCTTTTCACATGGAGGGGCGTTCAGTATACTTTGGAACCGTTTTGCCCCAGGGGTGGAAACACAGCCCAACCATTTGCCATGGGTTGATCCAAACTGTATTGGAACAAGGCAGTGCTCCTGAGCACCTGCAGTACATTGATGATATCGTTGTGTGGGGCGATACAGCAGAAGAAGTCTTCACGAAAGGAGAGAGAATAATCCAAATTCTTCTGTGTGCTGGTTTTGCTATTAAGCGGAGCA
>NW_011124766.1:0-536 GCF_000146605.3 Meleagris gallopavo
AGGACCATAGTCCTATGTTTAATGGAATATCTGTTTTATTTGGCCAGACCATCCGGCATGCTGCCATTAACCAATCTATTATTGAGTGGTTCTCATTTGCTATACTGGATGGCAGCGTATAGTCTCTGCCTGACAGCAGGATGTAATGTTATGGTGGCCAGCTTTGCCATTTCTGGCCCATTAACCATAACACTTTCTGCTCCTGAATCCCATAACCTGAGCAGCCATGCAGGTATACTCTCTCTCGGCCTCTGCCAAAATCGCTGCACCAGGTCCATTAATTCAGTAGGAGTGTATGGTCTGGCTGTCACATGCAAATGCGTTTCAGCAGGGGGCCATTGGTCCAGGGGCACCCCTGCTGGTCTATCTTGCACCTTTTTTGAGTTATAATAGGACGGAGTTCCAGGGGATCCGCCATAACTGGAACCTCTAGGTCTGATTTGGAACTCCGGTTTTCCTCTTGAACCAGGTCCGCTACTTCAGAGGTATGACTATCATCTATTGAAATACTACGGACCTGGCCTAGAGACTGTAAA
>NW_011124767.1:0-558 GCF_000146605.3 Meleagris gallopavo
CACAGAGCCCTTCTCACCCTATAGGTTGTGGGGTTTTAGGGGGTTATGGGGGTTATGGGGCCCCACAGAGCAGGGTATCTACTGGGAATATATGAGGTATCTATGGGGCAGCTATGGGGTGGCTATGCGGTATCTATGGGGTATCTATGGGGTGGCTATGGGGTGTCTATAGGTTATCTATGGGGGATCTATGGGGGATCTCTTGGGAATCTATGGGGCAGCTATGGGGTAGCTATGGGGCAGCTATGGGGTATCTATGGGGCAGCTATGGGACAGCTATGGGGAATCTATGGGGTATCTATGGGGTAGCTATGGGGCAGCTATGGGGTATCTATAGGGCAGCTATGGGACAGCTATGGGGCAGCTATGGGGTATCTATGGGGTATCTATGGGGCAGCTATGGGGTATCTGTGGGGCAGCTATGGGGTATCTATGGGGTATCTGTGGGGTATCTATGGGGCAGCTATGGGGTATCTGTGGGGTATCTATGGGGCAGCTATGGGGTATCTATAGGGCAGCTATGGGACAGCTATGGGGCAGCTATGGGGTATCTATGGG
>NW_011124768.1:0-525 GCF_000146605.3 Meleagris gallopavo
GAGATGGTACATGTTTTCACACTAAGAGTTGCTTTTGCCCCTGTCTTCATAGGTTATCAGCGTCAGCTGCTCTACAAACATGATGATGGCTCCTACAGGGCCTTTGGGAAGTCTGACACCCAGGGCAACACATGGTGAGTGGCCAGAGTTGGAGCTGTCATCCCAACCCTAGCATCCATTCTACTTCCTGGATGTGACATATGTGCTCTGCCCACAGGCTGACAGCTTTTGTGGCCAGGTCCTTTGGGCAGGCCAGCTCTTACATTTACATCAGCAAAAATCATGTGCAAGATGCTGTGCTCTGGCTGCAGAAGCATCAGTTATCCAACGGTTGCTTCCAGAGTGTGGGGAAGCTCTTCAATAATGACTTGAAGGTATGACTAATGGCAATGGAAGTAGGAGTGGGAGAAACACGATATGGGGACGGGGTCACTTCTCCAGGCTCTTCTGCTGTGCACAGTAGCACAAAGCATGGTTTAACTCAGTCAGACATATTCCCTGAGCAGAATGAAGTATAGCCTAGAA
>NW_011124769.1:0-505 GCF_000146605.3 Meleagris gallopavo
TTAGAGAAATATACCCCTTTTTCTCCCACAAATACCTGTTTTTACACGAAAATACCCCTTTTTCTCCCACAAATACCTGTTTTTACACCAAAATACCCCTTTTTCTCCCGCAAATACCTGTTTTTACACGAAAATACCCCTTTTTCTCCCACAAATACCTGTTTTTAACCGAAAATAACCCTTTTTCTCACACAAATACCTGGTTTTAACCGAAAATACCCCTTTTTCTCACACAAATACCTGTTTTTACACGAAAATACCCCTTTTTCTCATATAAATACCTGTTTTTACACGAAAATACCCCTTTTTCTCACTCAAATACCTGTTTTTACATGAAAATACCCCTTTTTCTCCAAGAAATACCTGTTTTTACACGAAAATACCCCTTTTTCTCCCACAAATACCTCTTTTTACACCAAAATACACCTTTTTCTCCCACAAATACCTCTTTTTACACGAAAATACCCCTTTTTCTCCCACAAATACCTGTTTTTTCACCAAAAAT
>NW_011124770.1:0-328 GCF_000146605.3 Meleagris gallopavo
CAAAATCCCCTACAAATATCCTGCAGGACCCCAAATCGTCTCCAAAATACCCTACAAATATCCTGCAGCACCCCAAAATCCCCTACAAATATCCTGCAGGACCCCAAATCGTCTCCAAAATCCCCTACAAATACCCTCCAGGACCCCAAATCGTCTCCAAAATACCCTACAAATACCCTGCAGGACCCCAAATCGCCTCCAAAATCCCCTACAAATACACTGCAGGACCCCAAATCGCCTCCAAAATACCCTACAAATACACTGCAGGACCCCAAATCGTCTCCAAAATCCCCTACAAATACACTGCAGGACCCCAAATCGCCTCCAA
>NW_011124770.1:348-1277 GCF_000146605.3 Meleagris gallopavo
TGACGCTCCCTGCAAAAGTTGGGGTCCCCCAGGGGTAATAAATGTGTCTCATTAAATGCGCCTCAGCCGCGTCCATTCGGGGTGGGGGAGATGGGAGGTGGGCGTTGCCCCCCCCTTAGGGAGATGTGACAGCAATTCCGCAGGTGGGAATCTTGGGCCGCACAAATCGTCTCCAAAATCCCCTACAAATACACTGCAGGACCCCAAAATCCCCTACAAATACCCTGCAGGACCCCAAATTGTCTCCAAAATCCCGTACAAATATCCTGCAGGACCCCAAAATCCCCTACAAATATCCTGCAGGACCCCAAATCGTCTCCAAAATACCCTACAAATATCCTGCAGGACCCCAGAATCCCCTACAAATACCCTCCAGGACCCCAAATCGTCTCCAAAGTACCCTACAAATATCCTGCAGCACCCCAAATCGTCTCCAAAATCCCCTACAAATACACTGCAGGACCCCAAATCGTCTCCAAAATCCCCTACAAATATCCTGCAGGACCCCAAAATCCCCTACAAATATCCTGCAGGACCCCAAATCGTCTCCAAAATACCCTACAAATATCCTGCAGCACCCCAAATCGTCTCCAAAAATCCCCTACAAATACACTGCAGGACCCCAAATCGTCTCCAAAATCCCTTACAAATACCCTCCAGGACCCCAAATCGTCTCCAAAATACCCTACAAATACCCTGCAGGACCCCAAATTGTCTCCAAAGTACCCTACAAATATCCTGCAGGACCCCAAAATCCCCTACAAATACCCTGCAGGACCCCAAATCGTCTCCAAAATCCCTTACAAATACCCTGCAGGACCCCAAATCGTCTCCAAAATCCCCTACAAATACCCTGCAGGAACCCTCAAAAAACACTCCAGGCCCCCAAAGCCCCACAAATTACCCCAAATACCCCTCAGATCCCCAAG
>NW_011124771.1:0-534 GCF_000146605.3 Meleagris gallopavo
ACAATAGCAAAGCAACAAAAAAACTACACTACAGAAAAAAATAAAAATAAAAAAAAAGAACAAAACAAAACAAGGAAATGAAAACGAAGCAAAGCCAAGCGAGGATGAGAAATACAAGAGGAAAGCCAATGAATTCAATACACTAGCATGGCAAAGCAAAGAATCCTAGCAAAGCAAAGAGAGAACAAAGCTCACCAGTGCTTAACAATGGAAAGAAAGAACCAAAATTTAACAGCAATGCAAGGCCCCGATACCAGCAAGAACCAAAGAGCAATCCAAAGCCAGGAAAAACCAGCAAAAGAAAAGCAAGAGTAAGTAATAAAAAGCCAAGGAGAGCAAAGCAAAATCACTTGAAATCCTCACAAACAGAGGGGAATACGCTCAGGAAAGGAAAAAGCAGTTCCAAGAATAGAAACAAAAGGGAAAATAAAGCAACCCTGGAAAAATACCCAATGCATTGCAATGCAGAAGTAGCAGGAAACCAAGGCAGAAACCACAGAAAAACAACATGGAAAACAAACCGAGGAAACCAAC
>NW_011124772.1:0-973 GCF_000146605.3 Meleagris gallopavo
TAAGGGAAGCAGCTCACCAGGGCAGCTACCACAGCATCTTCTTTCTCTTAACTTTGAGGTCCGTAACTGCTTACGTGGTGCTGGGGCAGGCCCAGGGTGTGCTGCTGGAGTAAGCACACCATCTCTGCTCTGTTGCAGAATCCTCTGAGTCCTCTCCCCATTGCACTCTACCTTCACTTGTTTCTTGGCAGGCCACAGCTCTGCTTTTTGTTTCTCTTCTTCCAAGTCCTTGCACTTTCTTCCAGCCAGCGTCTTGGAGAAACAGTGGATGTCAACTGCGGGGAAAGGTGTTTCCCTGAGCTGGGACCTGCTGTTCCAGGATGCACTCCAGCCTGGAGAGGAGCTCCCTCAGAACAGACTTGTTTCACTGCTTTCATACCTGCTTTTTAAGACCTCAAGCAACATGCAACAACAGTCCCGGGGAAGGACAAGAAACTAGAAAGACAGCACACCAAACCCAGATGTCTGCTGTGTGTCTGTACCTCTCTTAGGTGCTGTGCCACGCTCTGTGCTCCTCCCCTGCACTTCACAAGAAGACTGCTTTTGCATCAGCTTCTGACAGAAAGGAAACAAGAAATACTTGAAGAGCATCTCCTTGCAGGAAGAGTTTAGCACAGTCAAACTTGTGGTCTTCAAGCATAGTTTCTTCAGTTTGCCACACCACAGCTCATAAGAGCTCCTTACCTGGGGAGGCTTTCCATTTTCCCCCATGCCCAGCACCATCCCCAGGCCGCTCAGGCTCCGTCCCTACAACAACAGATTGTGTGTTGATTTCACAGACACCAGGAGCAGCGTTGTCCTGTCAGCCCATGCCCACCCCCAAAAACAAAAGACACTGTTCTACAACCACAACAGAAACTGATGTTTAAACTGCAGCGCACTCACAAAAACATTACAGTCCTGTTCCCACCCACATGGTAGGTGAACCCCAATCTGCCTGACAGCTCTAAATTCTGCCGAGCAAAGGTGCATC
>NW_011124773.1:0-501 GCF_000146605.3 Meleagris gallopavo
CACGGCAACGTGCTCGTGGCGGCCAAATGACTGGAGCTCCAGGGTAGGGTTGTGGGAACGATGAGAGAAGCCGCATTTCTTTGGGGCTTTGCCCAGGCAGCCCTCAGGGTTTCTCCAGACCAGGCAGAGCACGTGGCAGCACAGAGCATGTGGCAGCACAGATGACGTCGGCCGGGTTCCTGGAGCCTTTATGCTGTCACAGTGCGTTGCCACGAGGACAGAGGGCCCTGCCCAAGGACGGCTGGCAGCTGGGTCCAGGCACCTCCTGTGTGAGCTGCGCTGCCCGCAGCCGCTCGCCATGCCCTGTGCCTCAGAGCAGCCCCGGCAGCAGACAAGCTCAGCCTCGTCCCGCTCTGGGTTGCGGTGAAGTGTTACCGTTTGGTGCGATTGGTGAGTGCTGAGTTACCCTTTGGGGTTAGGCTGGAGGCTCGAGGCTTCCCAGATTGGGTTGTGCTTAAGGGTTACGTGCCAAGCGTTATGCATTCGGGTCAGGTTTCAAGG
>NW_011124774.1:0-689 GCF_000146605.3 Meleagris gallopavo
CCACCACAAGTGAAGTCATCCCAAAATGACGTCACACACCCTACGTGACGTCTACAACCTCCAAGAGACGTCTCACGACCAAAATGACGTCACACACCCCATGTGACGTCACTACCCCCATGTGACGCAATGCCCCCCAAATCACGTCACACACCCCGAAAATGACGTCACACACCCCATGTGACGTCACAACCCCAATGTGACGCAATACCCCCAAAATGACGTCATACACCCCATGTGACGTCACACCACCACATGGGATGTCATACCCCCAAAATGTCGACACGCACCCTATGTGACGTCACAACCCCCAAAATGACGTCACACACCCCCATAATGACGTCACACACCCCATGTGACGTCACACCACCACATGTGATGTCATTCCCCAAAAATGACGTCACACACCCTACGTGACGTCCCAACCTCCAAGAGACGTCTCACGACCAAAATGACGTCACACACCCCATGTGACGTCACTACCCCCATGTGACGCAATGCCCCCCAAATGACGTCACACACCCCGAAAATGACGTCACACACCCCACGTGACGTCACAACCCCTATGTGACGCAATACCCCCAAAATGTCGTCACACACCCCTAAAATGACATCATACACCCCATGTGACGTCACACCACCACATGTGATGTCATACCCCCAAAATGACGACACACACCCTATGTGAC
>NW_011124775.1:0-462 GCF_000146605.3 Meleagris gallopavo
TGCTTTGCTTTCCTTTCTACTCTGCTTGTTCCCACTTCTTCCCTTTGCTTTCGTTTTTCCTTTGTTCTTTTAGTTCTTGGTTTTGAATTGACTTCATCTTCTGTTTGCTCCTTTTTCTCTTTCTGACTCGTTTAACTCAAGCCTGTTCCCTGCGCTTTCCTTCTGTGCTTGGTGCTGTTGCAGTTCTGTCTCAGTGGCACGGATACCTTCGCATTCCTCTGCATGGCTTTTTAGTTTTCATTCTTTGCTTTGTTTTCCTTTCAGTTTTGCTTCTCTTTCCTTTGCTTTTTTATTTTTTCCTCGCTTTTTTTTCATTTACTCTGTTCAGCTTTAGTTGGCTCTTTTTTCCTTTCACTTTCCCTGTTTGAATGCTTTACTTTGCCATGATATTGCACTGTATGGCTTTGATTTTTCTTTGCATTTCTTTTTTTTTTTTTCTGTGCTTTTCTACTGTTTTTTTTA
>NW_011124776.1:0-364 GCF_000146605.3 Meleagris gallopavo
TTAGCTTTTTGAACAAATCTCTCTCTCTGCTCTCGGAGAGCTTCATTGAGAAAGTTTATCTGTTTCACCAGTACTGTCTGAAAACGTGACCTTGAAAAGTCCAGGCGGACTGCCAATACTCTAGGATATTTGTAAACTTTGAGCCTTGCTATCTTGCTTCTGTAAAAGAAAAAATGCTTTCTCTACTGAAACTGCCTTTCAAGGGGCTGCATGCCACTGTTTCTTCTTTCTTAATGCTAAAAACATACTGGGCCTTAATTAAGCTCACCACTTTGCTCTATGGAGCAATAGGTATATATAATCAATTGAAAACACTGATGGAAATAACTATGTGGCATCTGCATACTATGTGGCATACCATTCC
>NW_011124777.1:0-409 GCF_000146605.3 Meleagris gallopavo
CATATTGCCCCATAGATCCCCATATTGCCCCACAGATCCCCATAGACACCCCATATTGCCCCACAGATCCCCATCAGCGCCCCACAGATCCCCATAGACACCCCATATTGCCCCATAGATCCCCATATTGCCCCACAGATCCCCATCAGCGCCCCATATTGCCCCATAGATCCCCATATTGCCCCACAGATCCCCATCAGCGCCCCACAGATCCCCATAGACACCCCATATTGCCCTATAGATCCCCATCAGTGCCCCATAGATCCCCATAAGTACCCCATAGGCACCCCATATTGCCCCATAGATCTCCTATAACCACCACATAGATCCCCATAGACACCCCATAGGACCCCACAGCCGCCCCACAGGCGCCCCATAGCCGCCCCATAGCTGCCCCATAGCGCCCCAT
>NW_011124778.1:0-328 GCF_000146605.3 Meleagris gallopavo
GGGTCTCTGTAGGTGTCTATGTGGCACTACGGGTCTCTATGGGGCGCTATGGGTCGCTATGGGCGCTATGGGTCTCTATGGGTCACTGTGGGTCTCTATGGGTGTCTATGCAGCGCTACAGGTCTCTATGGGGCGCTATGGGGCGCTATGGGTCTCTATGGGTCTCTGTGGGGCGCTATGGGTCGCTATGGGTCGCTATGGGTCGCTATGGGTCTCTATGGGTCACTATGGGCGCTATGGGTCTCTATGGGTCGCTATGGGTCTCTATGGGTGTATATGCAGCGCTACGGGTCTATATGGGGCGCAATGGGGCACTATGGGTCTCTAT
>NW_011124778.1:21073-22387 GCF_000146605.3 Meleagris gallopavo
CCATTGAGCCCTTTATCCCCACATGACCCCAATGATCCCACATGACCCCATTGACCCCAGTAACTCCCAATGACCCCACACTGACTCATGTGACCTCACATGGCCCCAGTGACCCCAATAACCCCACACGACCCCACTGACCCCAAGTGACCCCAATAACCCCACACGACCCCACTGACCCCACGTGACCCCAATGACCCCACTCACCCCATTCACCCCACTGCCCCCATGACCCCATTAACCCCACATGACCCCACTGACCACGTTGACCCCAATGACTCCATCAACCCCACTGACCCCACATGACCCCACTAAAACTCCACATGACCCCAATGACCCCATTGACCCCATTGAGCCCTTTATCCCCACATGACCCCAATGATCCCACATGACCCCATTGACCCCAGTAACTCCCAATGACCCCACACTGACTCATGTGACCTCACATGGCCCCACTGACCCCACATGACCCCAACGACCCCATTGACCCCAATGACCCCACTTGATCCCAATGACCCCAATGACCCAATGACCCCATTGACCTCAGTGACCCCACATGACCTCAATTATCCCATTGACCCCCATGACCCCAATAACCTCAATAACCCCACATGACCCCAGTGACCCCCCTGATACCAGTGGCCCCATTGACCCCATAGACCCCTGTAACCCCACATGACCGCACTGACCCCAATAACCCCACATAACCCAATAATCCCAAATGACCCCACTGACCCCAATGACCCCAATTGACCCCATTGAACCCTATGACCCCATTGACCCCACTGATCCTCATTGATCCCTTTGACCCCATTTGTCCCAATGACCCCATTGACCCCAATGTCCCCATTGACCCCACTGATCCCCATTGACCCCACACATCCCAATGACCCCATTGACCCCAGTGTCCCCATTGACCCTACTGATGCTCACCGACCCCATTGACCCCATTTGTCCCAATGACCCCATTGACCCCAATGTCCCCATTGACCCCACATATCCCAATGACCCCATTGACCCCATTGACCCCACTGATCCTCACTGACCCCATTGACACCATTTGTCCCATTGACCCCATTTGTCCCAATGACCCCATTGACCCCACATGACCACATTGACCCCACATGACCCCAATGACCCCATTGACCCCATTTGTCCCAATGACCCCATTGACCTCAGTGACCCCACATGACCTCAATTATCCCATTGACCCCCATGACCCCAATAACCTCAATAACCCCACATGACCCCAGTGACCCCCCTGATACCAGTGGCCCCATTGACCCCATAGACCCCTGTAACCCCACATGACCG
>NW_011124779.1:0-611 GCF_000146605.3 Meleagris gallopavo
TTTCACATGAGGGAACTCTGTTTCTGTCATTATACCCTCCAGCACATGGAGTGCAGCAGGGCATGGTGCACTCTGCATGATTCCATTACTGCAGTTCCTCAGGGATAAGGGAAGGGCTCCTCAATTCCGAAATGCAAGGCCCAACAGTGAACACTTGTCAAGCCAAGGATGCAGGGAGCAACACATCAGTTGTATTCCATTCACTCCTTCCTACAGTGTTTCATACGCCAAAGACACAAGGAACAACACAGTGATTAGCAGCAGGCAGCCTGGTTATACAGCAGGCAAATCACATACAAGATTAAAAAACTCGGGGGCTCGGGGAGCTCTTGGGGCGCCGCGTTCCCGGGCAGCAGCACACGACCCGTTCCGCTGCCGGGTTTCAGATCTGCGGCATCACCTGGAACAGCGGGGAGGAACAGGACTCGGCCATGTCGTGCTCCACGTCAAGTCCCACCTCTCTGTGTTCCATCCTGCCCATGTCGCTGGGGACACTGTAGGCGGGCAGTTGCTTTCCCCCGTGCCGAAGGAGCTTTCGCGGCCGTTCGTCAGCGCTCTGCCTCCACTGCAGAGCCCGAGGTACGCTGCTGGACACGCAGAGCCCAAACCCC
>NW_011124780.1:0-527 GCF_000146605.3 Meleagris gallopavo
AAACTGGAATTTCTGGGGCAGAATATCATATTTTGGGAGAAAGCTACTATTTCTCGGAGAAAACGTCCTATTTCTGGTTGAAAAATGGTATTTGTGGGAGGAAACTGCAGTTCCTGGCAGAAAACTGCATATTTTTTTGGAGAAAGCGGCTATTTTGCGGTATAAAATGTTGTATATTTGCGATAAAACTGGCATTTCTTGGAGAAAATATCATATTTTTGGGGAAAAATCTACTATTTCTTGGAAAAGGTGTCATATTTAAGGGAAGAAATCTGGTATTTCTGGAGAAAATGTCATGTTTGGGGATAAAATAGGTATGTCTGGTGAAAAACGTAGAGTCTTCGGGAATAAAACCTGGAATTTCTGGAGCAAAATATCATATTTTGGGAGAAAGCTACTATTTCTCGGAGAAAACGTCATATTTCTGGTTGAAAAACTGTATTGATGGGAGAAAAGGTCCTATTTCTGGTTGAAAAATGGTATTTGTGGGAGGAAACTGCAGTTCCTGGCAGAAAAAGGCATATTTT
>NW_011124781.1:0-486 GCF_000146605.3 Meleagris gallopavo
GCACTGCTTCGCTCTCATGCCGTAGAAAGCGGCACTCGCGCTGAACCGCTCCGGAGAGTTTGCCGACGCTGGTCGAGAAATTGCGCTTCTCCCCGAGTGCCGCTTTCAGCCGTCAGCAGCGCTCTCGTGTTTCTCACTTGCCGAGAACGGGCGACTTGTGCCTGCTGCTTTTCTCCGACGCGCGAGCGGTCTCATGTCCGCACGTCGGAGAGGAGCGGTTTGCACTTCGCCTTGGGTACATGCAGAATGCACTAGGCCTAGCTGTGAATACGACGTCTCTGCCTTCATTTCGAGCGGCAATTCTTTTTGGTGTTGTTCTCCATGGCTACGCTTGTGCATGCTCGGAGGAAAAGAGTGGAGAGCAAAACCCTCTCTAATAAGGCTGTTGGAAGTTCGGGGAGCGACATTTGTCTCGCTCCCAGGGAGAGAGAGCGTGACAGAAAGTGGGGAGCGATCCTTTCTGGCCTGCGGAGAAAAAACCTCCCT
>NW_011124782.1:0-527 GCF_000146605.3 Meleagris gallopavo
TGGGGACAATGGGGGTCAGTGGAGGCATTGGGGTCAGTGGGGGCAATGGGGACAATGGGGGCATTGGGGCATCGGAGACTTTGGGGACAATGGGGGCATTGGGGACATTGGGGTCAGTGGGTCAATGGGGGCACTGGGGTCAATGGGGACAATGGGGGCATTGGGGACATTGGGGTCAGTGGGTCAACGGGGGCATTGGGGTCAATGGGGACAATGGGGGCATTGGGGACGTTGGGGTCAGTGGGTCAACGGGGGCACTGGGGTCAATGGGGACAATGGGAGCATTGGGGCATCGGAGACTTTGGGGACAATGGGGACATTGGGGACATTGGGGTCAGTGGGTCAACGGGGGCACTGGGGTCAATGGGGACAACGGGGGCATTGGGGCATCGGAGACTTTGGGGACAATGGGGACATTGGGGTCAATGGGGACAATGGGGGCATTGGGGACGTTGGGGTCAGTGGGTCAATGGGGGCATTGGGGTCAATGGGGACAATGGGGGCATTGGGGCATCGGAGACTTTGGG
>NW_011124783.1:0-1159 GCF_000146605.3 Meleagris gallopavo
CGGCGGTCACGTGGCACCGCATCACTTCCGCCGCGCGGTGCTGCACCATCGGGAGCGCGCGGAAGGTGCGCCATCCCATAATAACCCCGTCCTAGCCTCTAACGTCCCGTAACGCCCGCTGCGTGGAGCCCCGCGCAGCCCATAGTGACCAGCCGTACGCCCACATCCCATAATATCCCACATCCCATAATATCCCACATCCCATAATATCCCACATCCCATAATATCCCACACCCCATAATATCCCACAACCCCATAACCCAATAACCCCGAAGCCACAACCCATAATATCCCACACCCCATAATATCCAACATCCCATAATATCCCACAGCCCATAATATCCCCCACCCCATAACCCCACAACCCCATAACCCAATAACCCCGAAGCCCACATCCCATAATATCCCCCACCCCATAATATCCAACACCCCATAACCGCAAAACCCCATAACCCAATAACCCCGAAGCCCAAATCCCATAATATCCCACAGCCCATAATATTCCACACCCCATAATATCCCACACCCCAAAACCCCACAACCCCATAACCCAACAACCCCATAAGCCCACATCCCATAATGTCCCACATCAGATAATGTCCCACACCCTATAACCCCACAACCCGTAACCTCGCACCGCATAAGCCTACATGCCATAACCCCCCATCCCATAATATCCCACACCCCGTAAAGCCTCACCCCATAACCTCACACCCCATAAAGACACCCCATAAGCCAATACCTCCCCAGAACCGCAAAACCCTACAACCACACCCCATACCCGACCCTATAACCCGAAACCCCGTAACCCCACACCCCATATCCGCACCCTATAACACATAAGCTCATAACCCCATAACCCCAGGACATCCCACAATAACCCCATGTGACACCCCATAATAACCCCATGTGACATCCCATAATAACCCCATGTGACACCCCATAATAACCCCATATAACACCCCATAATAACCCCATGTGACACCCCATAACCCCATATAACATCCCATAATAACCCCATATAACATCCCATAATAACCCCATATAACATCCCATAATAACCCCATATAACATCCCATAATAACCCCATGTGACATCCCATAATAACCCCATATAACATCCCATAATAACCCCATGTGACATCCCATAATAACCCCAT
>NW_011124784.1:0-579 GCF_000146605.3 Meleagris gallopavo
AAATGGTAACAGATGATCCTGAGGCCCTGAGGGCAATTAGGGAACAACTGGTGTTCCTTTCGTCAATAAAAAAGATAAGTCAGTCCCAAAATGGAGCCTGTCTTGCTCCAAAAAAATCCATGAAATTTCCCGGGTTCTTAGACCAAAGCTTTTCCACTGCTTGGCTGACTCCTGACCACACTGCAGGTGCTGGCACCACACCACCTGACCGCAGTGGCTTTGTCTACGCGGCCATGCTGGCAGAATGAGACTCAAGTGGGCATGGAAACAAATTCCGGACCAGATATCCGGTGAGCAGGGCTGTGCAGGGGACAGCAGCATGGGGAAGTGGAGCAGGAGGCTGCTTCTCAGGTGTTTCCCATCTGCCTTGCAGATGGACAACCCAACACAAATGGGAACAGATGATCCCGAGGGCCTGAGGGCATTAGGAACATCTGGAGTTCCTTTCCTCCAAAAAAAGATAAGTCAGTCCCAAAATGGAGCCTGTCTTGCTCCAAAATATCCCTAAAATCTCCCGTGTTCTTAGCCCAAAGCTTTTCCACTGCTTGGCTGACTCCTGACCCCACTGCAGGTGCTGGC
>NW_011124785.1:0-411 GCF_000146605.3 Meleagris gallopavo
AGGCTCAGCACAATCTGCTCCATAAGCCTCCTATGGGGCTATCCCAAAGGAAAAGGGCTTCAGATCTTCCCGTCCCCTTCCCAGCCCCTTCCCTTCTGCAGACAGTTCCGCACACGGTTCCTTTCTGGACTGGCACGGTGCTGCAGGCACCCAGCAGCTGTTTGCCAGATGCTGCTGTGGAGCAGGGAGAGAAGAGTGCTGTGGAGCACTGCTGGCATTGCAGTCTAAAGCAGTACGTGGCCAGTGTGACAGGAGCTGCTCTGTGTTTGTGGACAGGTGCGGGTGGAGCGGAATCGTCTCCGGCTTCCCAGCTGAGCGCCAGGACAGAAGCCCCAGCAACTCGTACCGGTATGCCACGAGTTTTGCTTCCTGTGAGAGCTGCCAGCTCACAGTGCTCATGGCAGCCAGGCG
>NW_011124786.1:0-312 GCF_000146605.3 Meleagris gallopavo
ATATGGCCCTATAGCCTGTAACCCCATATGGCCTATAGCCTGTAACCCCATATGGCCCTATAGCCTGTAACCCCATATGGCCTATAGCCTGTAACCCATATGGCCCTATAGCCTGTAACCCCATATGGCCCTATAGCCTGTAACCCATATGGCCTATAGCCTGTAACCCCATATCCCCTATGGCCTATAGCCTGTAACCCCATATCCCCTATGGCCTATAGCCTGTAACCCCATATCCCCTATGGCCTATAGCCTGTAACCCCATATGGCCCTATAGCCTGTAACCCCATATCCCATATGGCCCTATAGCCT
>NW_011124787.1:0-1105 GCF_000146605.3 Meleagris gallopavo
AATCATTGCTGGGGTGGGAGCGTTTGTCCCACAGCTGGTGAGCAGAGCTGGTGCTCTGGTGAGCGTGCCGCATGTGGACACAGAGCTTTGGGCCTCCTTGGAACAGATCACCCTGTGAGAGCCCATCAGAAGCACTGCTGTGGTGTGTGCGTGAGCTGGGCACAGCTCAGGCTGAGCAGAGCATACAGGTGAGCTGGGTTTGGTGCTGGGAAGAGCTTTCAATGCCTTAGGAGTATCTTAGTGAGAAATGTTGGCATTAGGTGCCAAAAATCTTTTTCTCCTCAACTGCAAAAGGACAGCGCAGCTCAGACTCCTTAACTTGCTGGAGCAGGGTGGTAGCAAGGAGTGGGCACTGCCCTCCTGCAAGCTGTGCTTGGTTATGGTCTGCCAGGTCTCTGCTGCTCTGGATTTCTTCTGAGAAGTTTGTTCTAGCTGCTTGGAGTAGTGAAGTGGTGACTTCTTCTTCACTCAAAAACCAAGACTCTGCACGCTAATTTTGGATGGGTTTAAGTGTGGTATCTGAAGACATTGTTTCCATCAGAATTATCCCAGCACTGTGCAGGTGTCTCCGCTGAACCCCCTGAGCTGATGTCTGAGGGCACCTGCCTCCTCCAGCTGAGCCATAGGAAAACTAACTGAGCCCAGTAATTCTAATTTTTGCAGATGTTGTGAATATGTTCCCAAATGTTTCCTTTAGTGATAAGTAATGTCTCAGCATTCTGATAGTCCTATCTCTGGCACAACCTGGAACCTCTCTGCAAACCTTGGCTGCCCGTTCCCAGCACCGTTTCTTCCTTCCTCTCTTTAGAAGCAGTGTGGTGCAGTTCCCCGTGTTTGTGAGCAGCAGCCAGCAGGCTGCCAGAGACCCAACAGAGCTTTCAGCACACAGAGGGACGCGATGGGGATGGACCGTCCTTACTGCCACGCAGAAGGGAGTTTCTGCAGTTCTCTGTCATGAAGAAAGAATAAAGGTTGGATGTTCCTTCTGAGTGGATGCAGTGCTGTAGGGGATGGCAGGTCACCATTCCTTTTGGGGTGCAGGAGGGAGCGGTGAGAAGCGACGTATTGCTTTGTGTTTTGGCTGTCAAAGAGGAGTTCTGTTTTT
>NW_011124788.1:0-386 GCF_000146605.3 Meleagris gallopavo
GCCAAATGCTGCTGCAAACAATGTGGGGGCAGAAGAGCCCTGGCCCGGGAGGTATCTTTATGCCAATCTGCACACCTGCACAGCAGGCCCTGCTGGCCCTGCTTCACCCCTCCGTGGGAACTGCCCCTGCTGGAGTCTCTTCTGGCCGCAGTGAGCCAGGGCGATTCCCCTCCATCTGCCCGTGCCCTGCTGCTGCCCATCCCACGGCAATTCACGGCCCTGGGCAGCGCAGGCGAGCTGGGAAACGCCCTCTGCATCCCGCTGCACAAAGAACTGCAGGGCACAGAGGAGGTCTGGGGCTGGGTGGTGGCAGCTGAGGGACACCATGGGGCCATCTGTGATGCCCATCCTGCCCCGGAGGTGGGCGTGGGGAGCTGGGGAGCTTT
>NW_011124789.1:0-380 GCF_000146605.3 Meleagris gallopavo
CCTGACAACGAAAACACAACGTGCGTTTTTAAAGTGACGCTGCTGTGCTTTGTACCAATTTCAATCAGTGCTCCTTTGGTCTCTTAGGAAGGACAGGGCGAAGCGGAGCGGCGTGAAGCTGTGTGCATTCCCTGCTGCGGAGCCGTGCTGGTGAGGGGGTTGGTTTGCTTTTTCTTGGCAGGGTGGGAAGGAGCTCTGGGTTAGAGGAGCATCCCGATGGCACGCGTGGGATCAGCAGCTCTGCCAGAGGAGGAGGTGAGGCTGCACGCCGAGCTGCAGGAGAAGAAGGGGAGGAGGTCCCGGCACAGCTTTGCACGGTGCTCTGCGGCACTGAGTTCCTGGCTCAGCAGGGGGATCGGACGAGGAGCGGGGGAGCAGGA
>NW_011124790.1:0-635 GCF_000146605.3 Meleagris gallopavo
CCCTCCAGGTGAAAGCAAACTGTGGCCTAGATTCTTTGGTCAAAGGAATGGAGAAAAAGGCGTTAGCAATATCAATGGTGGCGTACCATTTGGCTGCCTTTGACTCCAATTCTTATTGGAGTTCTAACATATCTGGCACAGCAGCACTCAATGGGGGTGTGACTTCATTCAGGCCACGGTAGTCCACCGTCAGCCTCCATTCTCCACTGGCTTTACGCACTGGCCATATGGGGCTGTTAAAAGGTGAGTGAGTCTTGCTAATCACTCCCTGATTCTCTAGTTGGTGAATCAGCTTCTGAATGGGGAGCAAGGAATCCCTGTTGGTGCGGTACTGCCGTCTGTGCACCGTTTTTGTAGCAATCGGTACTTGTTGCTCTTTCACTCGTAGCAACCCCACGGCAGATGGATCTTCTGACAGGCCAGGCAAATAGACAACTGCTTAACACCTTCTGTGTCTACAGCAGCTATTCCAAAGGCCCATCGATACCCTTTGGGAGCCTTAAAATATCCCCTTCTGAGGTAATCAATACCAAGTATGCATGGAGCCCCTGGGCCAGTCACAATAGGGTGTTTTTGCCAGTCTTTACCAGTGAGGCTGATTTCGGCCTCCAACATAGTCAGCTCTTGGGAACCTC
>NW_011124791.1:0-326 GCF_000146605.3 Meleagris gallopavo
CTTCCTTCCTTCCTTCCTTCCTTCCTTCCTTCCTTCCCATTTTGTGGGTTGGGGAGGAGGGCAGGGGCATACTGCCCCCCTGTCAATTAACTAGATCAATTTACGGGTGTAAATTGCTCTAGTTAACTCTATGACGACATGCTTTGCAGACAGTACAGAGGATTGGTGTAGCCACTGCTTTGATAAACTGCAGCATTTACAGACTGAGCTGTGGGAGTTCTGACCCAGCACTGCCAGGCGAATAACGAGAGGTGGTGCAGCAGCTTCATGAGTGCTGCTGGACAATCAGGCCGTGCACTCCTTGTGAGTCCATAATTGTGATTGTT
>NW_011124792.1:0-685 GCF_000146605.3 Meleagris gallopavo
GAGGCAGCAGTTCCCATTAACACAGAGTTGAAACTTTCCCCTCACTCGACTGCTGAAGCTGACCTAAATGCTGGCAGGGAAATGGATCTTTCCCAGGGTTCTTCCCACTAATTGAAGAAACCAAGTAGCAGTCTAGAGTTCAGGGCATCAGGGCCTGTTTCCTAGCAGGTAATCTCATTAACCAGTAGTTCTGGAAGTAAATGCTGACTTTTAATGGTCTTTTGTTCCTGCATGAACAGCCAGGTGGGGTTGCCTTTTGTGTTTCAGAAGGCCAGGCAATGCTGCCACAAGTCAAAGTCATTTGTGTTAGCGTGAGAGGGAGCTGAGCACAGATGGCCATCAGCACACTTCCAATTAGTCAGCTGTAGTGTAACACCATAAATAAAGACAAAAATAAAAACAAACCCCCACCTGCAGGGCAAAGTTGGGATTAAGTGAAAATCCAATGGGATTTTGGAGCCATTTCAACTTTTTTCCCTTGGTTTTTCCAGCTCCTGGAAAGAGAAGATGCTCTCAGGGAGCGAGAGGCCTGTCTGGACAAACTGAAAGAGGTGGGGTAACTTAAGGATGCTTCTTGCCTTAGGTGCCATTTAGCTTGGTGTTTGCTGTCTGAAGCCATCGTGTGCTTGCCAGCTTTAATGCTTCTCTCTTTAAAGCACTTGAAATATGGAAATGGAAGTTTGTT
>NW_011124793.1:0-427 GCF_000146605.3 Meleagris gallopavo
AACGTTTCCTACCAGAAATACCAGGATTCTCCCCCAATAATGTGACATTTTCTGCCAGGAATTGCAGTTTTCTCCCAGAAATACCACATTTTCTCACAGAAATACCGGTTTTCCCTCCGAAAATAGGACATCTTCTGACAGAAACGGCAGTTTCCCCCCCGCAAAATAAAACATTTTCACCCAGAAATTGCAGTATTCTCCCAAGAAATATGACGATTTCTTCCAGAAGTAGCAGATTTCTCCATGAAATATGACATTTTGGAACAGAAATACCAGTTCTCTCACAACAAAATCAGCGTTCTCTACCAGAAATACCAGTTTTCTCCCGGAAATACGGCATTTAACTCTCAGAAATGGCATTTTTCTCCCCAAAAATATGGTATTTTCTCCAACAAGTGACAGTTTTATCACAAAAATACGACATTTT
>NW_011124794.1:0-464 GCF_000146605.3 Meleagris gallopavo
AATGGCGTATTTTTGGGGAAAAACTCCACTTTCTGGGACAAAATGACCTATTTTCGGAGGGAAAACTGGTATTTCTGTGAGAAAATGTGGTATTTCTGGCCGAAAACTGCAATTCCTGGCAGAAAATGTCCTATTTTTGGGGAGGAATCCTGGTATTTCTGTGAGAAAATGTGGTATTTCTGGCTGAAAACTGCAATTCCTGGCAGAAAATGTCCTATTTTGGGGGAGAATCCTGGTATTTCTGGTAGGAAACGTTGTGTTTTGGGTGAGAAAACCGGCATTTCTGGGAGATATTGCCATATTGTTGGGGAGACAACTGGTATTTTTGGTGAGAAAATGTAATATTTCAGGAAGAAAGGTGCAATTCCTGGGAGAAAACGTCATGTTGGGGGAGAAAACTGCCATTTCTGAGAGAAAATGGCCTACTTGCGGGCAAAAACTGGTATTTCTGGTAGGAAACGCTG
>NW_011124795.1:0-590 GCF_000146605.3 Meleagris gallopavo
TCGTGCCTCTCAGGTGGGTTGCAGTCGGAACTGCACCGGTGCTAGCATGAGTGGTGCCTCTGCTCAGAGCGGACGTCGGAGCTGGGGAAGACGACGGGCTCTCTGTCAACCGCGATGTGGACGTGATCTGAGCCGTGGCCTGCCCCTGTGACTGCGCTGTTGTGGGCTGCACAGTGCCAGCACCCGGAATCCCAGCAGAGGACGCTGGACCAGAGGATGTTTCTGGCGTTGAAGGCTGCGATGTCTTGGTCAGCCCAGCTTCCGTGTTTTCACTGCTGCTGCTCGGCGTGCTGCTGGATGGCAGAGGTGGGGAGCCAGCAGGCGAAGAAGAGGCACTGGGCAGCTGCCGAGCTGGGCACTGGAGATCCAGAGCCAACACTGCCACTCGCTGTGGCAATGCTAGTGGAACCGGTGTCAGGCTGCAGTGTTGTGGAAGCGGCACTGGTGGCCTGGCTAGCGCCAGACAGCCCTGGTGAGCTCACCGTCCCAGACAGCGTCGCCGGGGGGTTGTGCTCCGTCGGCGCTCCTCTCGCCGTCCGTCGTGGCCACGGACGCAGCCGCCAACGATGTTGTGAAGAGGAAACTGGATG
>NW_011124796.1:0-526 GCF_000146605.3 Meleagris gallopavo
CTCAAGACTTTCTGCAGAAAAAAAAAGGGATTTGATACACATATTTACATGCATAGTAATGTTTATGTATAAATATACATATTTACTCTCTCTCTATATATATATTACACTGTCTCTTTCTGCGCCTCATACATTGCTTCTTGGACCCTAAAATAAAATAATAATTATTATTTTTCTTTTTTTCCAGTTTAGTGTGTCAAAAGCATTGTGATAGCTGTGCTACATCTAGCCTTAAATTTTTGCTGTTTTACATGCCATGTGGTATATATACAAATATGGTTACAGAGACATGTCTGTGTGCCAAACCTGCTGGGACAGTTTTGGAATATTGTATAAGGGTAGGCTAAATCAAATATTTATAATAAAACATTGATATTTTTTGATTTTGTGTCTGTGTGTGTGTGTGTGACTAGCCTTTAGAGTCAGAGTTCAACCTATGCTTTATTTAGGAATATACCAATACTTTAAATCCAAGGGAGACTTCAGGAATGAAAGAAAATATTCATTAACTAGGTCATCAAGGGAG
>NW_011124797.1:0-404 GCF_000146605.3 Meleagris gallopavo
ACTGGGAGGCACTGGGCGACCCCTCAACCCTACTGGGAGGCACTGGGCCACCCAACCCATCACTCCCCATCCCCCCACCCCCCACGGCGCGGCCCGGTGCCGGTGCCGCGGGTTCGATCCGGCCGTGCTGGGTGCAGCGTACAACGACAGCGTGCAGGCAGCCCGAAACGCGGCCTGCATCCCGGGCCGATACAACGAGCAGCCGGACGACGGCGTCCCCAATTACCCCAAAAGGGCCTGTCGCTTCTACCGCTCCCTGCTGGGACCCTGCGCCGGGTTGGGGGCGGCCGACGACTACGGGTACGGGGCAGGGAGACCCTGCGTGCTGCTGAAGGTCAACAGGGTGAGCCGGGGGGGCTTGGAGGGCAGTGGGGTCAATGGGGTCAACTGGGGGGGTGTGGGGG
>NW_011124798.1:0-725 GCF_000146605.3 Meleagris gallopavo
CTCCAAAAAATCCGTGAAATCTCCCGTGTTCTTCGCACAAAGCTTTTCCACTGCTTGGCTGACTCCTGACCCCACTGCAGGTGCTGGCACCACACGACTTGACTGCAGTGGCTTGGTCAACACGGCCATGCTGGCAGAATGAGACTCAAGTGAGCATGGAAACAAATACTAGACCAGATATCCGGTGAGCAGGGCTGTGCAAGGGACAGCAACATGGGGAAGTGGAGCAGGAGGCGGCTTCTCAGGTGTTTCCCATCTGCCTTGCAGATGGACACCCCAACACAAATGGGAACAGATGATCCCGAGGGCCTGAGGGCAATAGGAACATCTGGAGTTCCTTTCGTCAATAAAAAAAGATAAGTCAGTCCCAAAATGGAGCCTGTCTTGCTCTAAAAAAATCCCTAAAATCTCCCGTGTTCTTAGCCCAAAGCTTTTCCACTGCTTGGCTGACTCCTGACCCCACTGCAGGTGCTGGCACACCACCTGACTGCAGTGGCTTTGCTACGCGGCCATGCTGGCAGAGTGAGACTCAAATGGCCATGGAAACCAATTCCAGACCAGCCATCCAGAGAGCAGGGCTGTGCAGGGGAGGGCAGCATGGGGAAATGCAGCAGGAGGCTGCTTCTCAGGTGTTTCCCATCTGCCTTGCAGATGGACAGCCCAACACAAATGGTAACAGATGATCCTGAGGCCCTGAGGGCAATAGGAACAACTGGTGTTCCTTT
>NW_011124799.1:0-1969 GCF_000146605.3 Meleagris gallopavo
TCTATTATTTCTTTTATCCTTCTACAATCACATATCCTCAAAGGGCACTGCTTTACCCTGATTGGGCAAACTCTTGCTCTTAACTTGTATTTAGGGCTGCATTTTTGGCTCTGTCAGGTATCCCTGATACGCACACTCCTAAGCATACCTTATTTAAGATTGCTGTAACTTCTGGAGGTACAACCTTGTTTTTCCCAGTTTGTTTTAAAGCCAGACTTAGAATTTTCAATCAGTTAATATTGTTTGATCCTTAGCTCCAGTTTTATTTAATTTCTTGCCAGAGTAACCTGGCACGTATAAGAATTTCTGTATTCCTACTTGTTTTCTCAGCTTATATTTAATTAATCCCAAAAAGTAAGCTTTTTCTTGTTGGGCAGTAGCTCCTTATACAATTAGACGCTTATACAATTTCATCGCAACACATGTTGGTAAATTTCCAGATGAGTGACGATTGGTGAAAGTTGATTTCCTTCTATGGGCCAGCGCTCGATGATGTTACCAGAGGCATACAGTCATGAGGTGCAGGTCCGTCCTATGTTCCATCAGTGCCATGCAGACCATCACCAGGTGTTACACATGATCTAACAGTAACACTGGAATGTCTTGATGACATTTCATTCCTTCCAGTGATCCTGAAGGATCAAAGACTCACGGGGAGAAATACAGATGTTTCAGAGGTACCAAGAGGGGAAGGTCTGCCCTCCAGGGCAAAATACAGGCTGTGTTTCTACCCTGGGTCAACACTTCCGCGTGTACAGGGGCACGTCCTGGCCGCCTTTACCACACTTTCTGGCCGGATGTCTGCAGCTGCATAATAATATCAGGCACCAAAGGAGGTGTCCTGATCTGCCATAGGGACATGATAGGAGTCTCTTTGGCAATAAAAATCAGAGTGTTGACCACAACATCAGTAGGCCATGTACCTATTACTGGAGGAACTACTGAGCCTCCCACCTCCAACAATCTCCCCCAAGGGGCAAGTAGGCCACGCCACGCCACTTGGGTCCTACCTGCACCTTCCATGGCCATCTTATTCTGTAGGTGCCAGGATCTAAATTCTCAGGGGCAGGGAGCAGAAGATTATTTTCATTACCAATCAGGGGTCTTACCTGATGATCAGTGCCCATAATTTGGATCCTAAGCGGGGTAGCCCACGTTGTCTGCAACATTCTCAGGGCACTGGGTCTACCATCTCGGGGTCTTTCATTCAGGTCTCGCAAGGTTTCATATGGTCTCTGTGTCCACCCCTGCAGGGACTGGGAGTCTGTCTTCAGGGCAGCCTTAGGAATACCATTATAACATTCGATCAGGCCTGCCCCGGTTGGATTATACGGCAGGTGGAATCGCCATTCGATGTTATTTTCTTCTGCCCAGCGTTGTATCAGTGCACCAGTAAAATGAGTTCCTTGGTCACTCTCGATGACTTGAGGTGTCACGTAGGCAGACATCAGTTTTGTGAGAGCCTTGATGGTATATGCCTGGTTTGCTTTCGGTACTGGATAAGCCTGCAGTAGCCCACTTGCAGTGTCAACACAGGTCAGGGCATATCTCGCCCCCTCAGACCGAGGAAGGGGCCCGATGTAATCGACCTGCCATCGCTGGAGAGGATTATGTCCTCTAGCAAGGTGGGCTGTTGTTTCGGGCAGCGGTCTCGGTCTCATCTTGGAGCAAGCGTCGCAATCCCGGCATGCCTGGACGATGTCAGGTAGCTGTATGGGCAGTCCCCATGCTTTAGCAGCTGCCCACATTGTCTTTTGTCCCGCATGCCGTAGCTTCTGATGTAACCAACGGGCGATGTTCTCGGATGGTGAATTCTCAATTCATCGAACGCGGGCCAGCGTGTCGGCTTCATCATTTCCCGGTGACTGTAGGGGCTGATGACCAGAAACATGGTAGCCACGTACAGTCCTGTGTTTGACTGTATTCCATATGTCTAACCACATGTCCTTGCCCCCGATCGGCCGGGCAT
>NW_011124799.1:2822-3529 GCF_000146605.3 Meleagris gallopavo
CCTGTTCTGTTTTCCCCCAATCCCAAAGCTGCCCCTTTTTTGTGAGTCTATACAGTGGTCTTAGCAGCTGCGCTAGGTGAGGTATAAAAGAACGCCAATAACCCAATACACCTAGAAACTCTTGCAGCTGCTTCAATGTTGTAGGGACTGGGAACACCTGAACCTTATCTATGACAGCACTAGGCAGTACTTCAGTCTTTCCTGACCAAACCACCCTCAGGAATTTTACAGACAGGCCCGGACCTTGCACCTTTTGGGGATTTATATCCCATCCCCCCTGTTGTAAACAGGCAGTTAACAAATCTGCCTCCTGTCCTACTGCCTCCAGTGAGTCAGATGTCAGCAGGAGATCATCAATATAGTGATACAAGTTAACATTATCCAGTTTTTTCCAGTCAGCCAGGTCACACGCCACTAGATTACGACAGTATGTTGGTGAATGCACGTACACCTGTGGCAGGACCTGAAAGGTCCACTGCCTGCCTCCCCATGTGAATGCAAATTGATCTTGCGATTCTTCAGTAATTAGGATACTGAAGAATGCATTTGCTAAATCTAGGACACAATGATAGGTTTTCATCTCCCTACTCAATGTGTCCATTAGGGAAGCAATATTGGGTACAGCTGCATGAATAGGCGGCGTGACCTTATTTAATTCACTGTAATCTACTGTCATCACTGGCCATATGGGGGAATTATATGGGCTG
>NW_011124800.1:0-1071 GCF_000146605.3 Meleagris gallopavo
CTCCTCTCCAGCAGCTCATCCCCAGCCTGTATTGTGCACGCAATTATTCCTCCCTAGGTGTAAGACCCTACACTTGCTTGTGTTGAACCTCCATCCGGTTTCTTCCTGCCCAGCTCTCCAGCCTGTCCAGGTCTCGCTGAATGGCAGCACAGCCTTCAGGCGTGTCAGCCGATCCTCCCAACTTCGTATCATCAGCAAACTTGCTGAGGGTGGCCACTATCCCCTCATCAAGGTCATTGATGAAGATGTTGAACAAGACCGGACCCAGCACAGACCCCTGGGGGACACCACTGGTTACAGGTCTCCAGCCAGACTCTGCACCACCAACGACGACCCTCTGCGCTCTGCCACTCTGCCACTCCTCAACCCAACGCACCTGTCCCATGTCACACACGTGTCCCACATCACACGTGTCCCATGTAACACATGTGTCCCCACATCACACACGTGTCCCCACACACACAGTCCCCACACACACGTGTCCCCATGTCACACACGTGTCCCTACACACACGTGTCCCCACACACGTGTCCCCATGTCACACACGTGTCCCCACACACACAGTCCCCACACACGTGTCCCATGTCACACACGTGTCCCCACACACACGTGTCCCCCACACACGTGTCCCCACATCACACACGTGTCCCCACACACACAGTCCCCACACACGTGTCCCATGTCACACACGTGTCCCCACACACACAGTCCCCACACACGTGTCCCATGTCACACACGTGTCCCATGTCACACACGTGTCCCATGTCACACACAGTCCCACACACACGTGTCCCCACACACACGTGTCCCCATGTCACACACATGTCCCCATGTCACACACGTGTCCCCATGTCACACACAGTCCCACACACACGTGTCCCCCCACACACGTGTCCCCATGTCACACACGTGTCCCATGTCACACACGTGTCCCCACACACGCCGTCCCCACACACGTGACTCCCGAAGGCCGGCTGTCGCCTGGCCACCGGCTGAGCGCAGCGCTTGGGCCAAGGCTCCGGTCGCGCACGGCTCCGTTCCTCGGGCCGGCGGCTCCTCGGTGCGGAGGCG
>NW_011124801.1:0-341 GCF_000146605.3 Meleagris gallopavo
GGACACGTGGGGACATGGCGGCCATGGTGGCCATAATAGGGGACGTGTGGGGACAGAGCGGCCATGGTGGCCGTAATAGGGGGCATTTGGGGACATGGCAGCCATGGTGGCCATAATAGGGGACATGTGGGGACAGGGCGGCCATGGTGGCCATAATAGGGGACAAGTGGGGACATGACGGCCATGGTGGCCATAATAGGGGACATGTGGGGACATGGCGGCCATGGTGGCCATAATAGGGGACGTGTGGGGACAGGGCGGCCATGGTGGCCATAATAGGGGACATTTGGGGACACGGCGGCCATGGGGGCCATAATAGGGGACATGTGGGGACATGGCGG
>NW_011124802.1:0-322 GCF_000146605.3 Meleagris gallopavo
GGGGGGCAATGGGGGATATAGGGAGGCAATGGGGGACAATAGGGAACAATGGAGGACAATGGGGGGCAATGGGGAACACGGGGAGACAATGGGGGATATAGGGAGGCAATGGGGGACAATGGAGGACAATGGGGGATATAGGGAGGCAATGGGGGACAATGGGGGATATAGGGAGGCAATGGGGGACAATGGAGGACAATGGGGGATATAGGGAGGCAATGGGGGACAATGTGGAACACGGGGGGGCAATGGGGGATATAGGGAGGCAATGGGGGACAATGGGGGATATAGGGAGGCAATGGGGGACAATGGAGGACAATGG
>NW_011124803.1:0-661 GCF_000146605.3 Meleagris gallopavo
ATAGGGACGCCGCTGTGCCCCATAGGGACACCACTGCCCCATAGGGACGCCGCTGTGCCCCATAGGGACACCACTGCCCCATAGGGACGCCGCTGTGCCCCATAGGGACACCACTGCCCCATAGGGACACCGCTGTGCCACATAGGGACACCACTGCCCCATAGGGACACTGCTGTGCCCCATAGGGACACCACTGTGCCCCATAGGGACCTCATTGTGCCCCATAGGGACCTCACTGTGCCCCATAGGGACACCGCTGTGCCCCATAGGGACCTCATTGTGCCCCATAGGGACGCCGCTGTGCCCCATAGGGACTCCACTGTGCCCCATAGGGACACCACTGTGCCCCATAGGGACCTCACTGCCCCATAGGGACACCACTGTGCCCCATAGGGACCTCACTGTGCCCCATAGGGACCTCATTGTGCCCCATAGGGACCTCATGGTGCCCCACAGGGACACCACTGCCCCATAGGGACACCACCGTGCCCCATAGGGACCTCATTGTGCCCCATAGGGACGTCCTCACACCCCATGGTGACATCCCCCCACCCCACAGGGACCTCACCGTACCCCATAACGATGTCCCCCCCCAGCGATGTCCCCTCACCCCACAGCGATGTCCCCTCACCCCCCATCGATGTCCCCCCCCCAGTGTTGT
>NW_011124804.1:0-402 GCF_000146605.3 Meleagris gallopavo
CTATTTTTCTTTTCCTCTTCGCATTTGTTTACTGCTCCTTTGGCTTTGTCTTCTCCTGTTTCCTTTCCTTTTTCGTGGTTCTTTTTCTTTCCAGACCACGCCTTTGCATTACTTTCATCTGTTCTAAAAGCACGCCTTCTCTTCTCTCCTTTCAACGTCGTTTTCTCTGCATTCCTTCGAGCTCCTCTTCTTCTCTTCCTTTCACTGCGTTCCTCCTCCTCCCTCGTCGCCATGCCCGCCTCCTTCCTCTCGCGCTGCCTTTACTTACCTGACGTTCGTCCTCCGGATTCTTCATTTCTGTCTTTCCTCTGCTGACTCGTGTAACTCGAGGCGGCTCCCTCTGCTTTCCTCCCGCGCTCGGTGCCGTTTGCGGTCCTTCCTCAGCGGCACAGCTGGCTTCAC
>NW_011124805.1:0-879 GCF_000146605.3 Meleagris gallopavo
CATAGCGCCCCACATCGCCCCATAGCGCCCCACATCGCCCCACGGCACGCACTCACCCCCATGGCAGCGAAGACGATGGCGAAGTTGTCCTCGTGGAAGTCCAGCACATCTTTGGATTTCTTCACCAGCCCGGCCTGACGGCAGATCTGCGCCGCCAGCTGTGGGGTGATGGCGGCTATGGAGCGGCTATGGGGCGGCTATGGGGCACGTTACGGGGCAGTTCTGGGGCAGCTCTCGTTGTGGGGCACAGAGCTGCGCTATGGGGTGGACGCACGTCATTGAGAGGCACAGAGCCGGGCTATGGGCCACAGCGGCGCTATGGGGCGGATGCACCTCACTGTGGGGCACAGAGGCACTATGGGGCACAGCAGCACTATGGGGCACAGAGCTGTGCCATGGTGTACAGTGGCGCTATGGGGCAGACGCACCTCGTTGTGGGACACAGAGGTGCTATGGGGCACAGAGCAGTGCTATGGGGCACAGCGGCACTATGAGACACAGCAGCGCTATGGGGCACAGAGCCACGCTATAGGGCACAGCAGTGCTATGGGGCAGACCCACCTCATTGTGGGGCACAGAGCCACGCTATAGGGCACAGCAGCGCTATGGGGCGGACGCACCTCATTGTGGGGCACAGAGCCACGCTATAGGGCACAGCAGCGCTATGGGGCGGACGCACCTCGTTGTGGGGCACAGAGCCGCGCTATAGGGCACGGCGGCGCTATGGGGCGGACGCACCTCGTTGTGGGGCACAGAGCCGCGCTATAGGGCACGGCGGCGCTATGGGGCGGACGCACCTCATTGCGGGGCACAGAGCCACACTATAGGGCACAGTGGCGCTATGGGGCGGACGCACCTCGCTGTGGGGCACAGAGCCGC
>NW_011124806.1:0-318 GCF_000146605.3 Meleagris gallopavo
GGAGAGGAGAGGAGAGGAGAGGAGAGGAGAGGAGAGGAGAGGAGAGGAGAGGAGAGGAAACGAGAGGAGAAGAGAGGAGAGGAGAGGAGAGGAGAGGAGAGGAGAGGAAACGAGAGGAGAAGAGAGGAGAGGTGAGGAGAGGAGAGGAGAGGAGAGGAGAGGAAAGGGGAGTAGAAGAGAGGAGAGGAGAGGAGAGGAGAGGAGAGGAGAGGTGTGGGAGGAGAGGTGAAGAGAGGAGAGGAGAGGAGAGGAGAGGAAGGAAATGGAATGAAAGGAGTGGAAAGGAGAGGAGAGGAGAGGAGAGGAGAGGAGAGGAGA
>NW_011124807.1:0-330 GCF_000146605.3 Meleagris gallopavo
TATAGTGCGTGTGTGTATAGTGCGTGTGTGTATAGTGTGTGCGTGTGTGTATAGTGTGTGCGTGTATAGTGTGTGCGTGTATAGTGCGTGTGTGTATAGTGCGTGTGTGTATATATAGTGTGTGTGTGTGTGTGTATATACTGTGCGTGTGTGTATATATATAGTGTGCGTGTGTGTGTATATATAGTGTGCGTGTGTGTGTATATATAGTGTGCGCGTGTGTGTATAGTGCGCGTGTGTGTATAGTGCGCGTGTGTGTATAGTGTGTGTGTGTATAGTGCGTGTGTGTATAGTGCGTGTGTGTATAGTGCGTGTGTGTATAGTGCGTGT
>NW_011124808.1:0-410 GCF_000146605.3 Meleagris gallopavo
CCACCCCCATACTGTCCCCACATCCCTGCATCCCCATCATGTCCCCACGTCCCCACATCCCCACATCCCCATATTGTCCCCACATTGTCCCCACCACCCCATGTTGTCCCTACATCCCCACATTGTCCCCACCACCCCATGTTGTCCCCACATCCCCACCACCCCACATTGTCCCTGCATCCCCATCATGTCCCCACACCCCATCATGTCCCCACATCCCCACCACTCCATGTTGTCCCCACATCCCCACCACCCCACATTGTCCCCGCATCCCCATCATGTCCCCACATCCCCATATTGTCCCCACATTGTCCCCACCACCCCATGTTGTCCCTACATCCCCACATTGTCCCCACCACCCCATGTTGTCCCTACATCCCCACATTGTCCCCACCACCCCATGTTGTCCC
>NW_011124809.1:0-607 GCF_000146605.3 Meleagris gallopavo
CACCTGTGGGGTCACAGGGGCTCCTATGGGGTCACAGGGGCTCCTATGGGGTCATGGGGTCACCTGTGGGGTCATGGGGTCACCTTGGGGTCACAGGGGCTCCTATGGGGTCATGGGGTCACCTGTGGGGTCACAGGGGCTCCTATGGGGTCACAGGAGCACCTCTGGGGTCACGGGGCTACCTGTGGGGTCATCTATGGGGTCACAGGTTCACCTATGGGGGTCCCAGTGGTGTCACCCTACGGGGGTCCCAGTGTCACCCTATGGGGGTCCCGGTGTCACCCTACGGGGGTCCCAGTGTCACCTATGGGGCTCCCAGTGACGTCACCCTATGGTTGTCCCGGTGGTGTCACCCCATGGGCCTCCTGATGGTGTCACCTGGGGGTCCCAATGTCACCTATGGGGGTCCCAGTGACGTCACCCTATGGGGGTCCCAGTGGTGTCACCTGGGGGTCCCAGTGTGACCTATGGGGGTCCCGGTGTCACCCTATGGGGATCCCAGTGACGTCACCCTATGGGGGTCCCAGTGTCACCTATGGGGGTCCCAGTGTCACCCTATGGGGGTCCCAGTGGTGTCACCCTATGGGGGTCCCAGTTTCACCCTATG
>NW_011124810.1:0-405 GCF_000146605.3 Meleagris gallopavo
CCCACAGCGCCCCATAGCGCCCCACAGCGCCCCATAGAGCCCTATAGAACCTCACAGAGCCTCACAGCACCACATAGAGCCCTATAGAGCCCTGTAGAGCCTATAGAGCCCCACAGCGCCCCACAGAGCCCCACAGCGCCCCATAGAGCCCCACAGCGCCCCATAGAGCCCTATAGAGCCTCGCAGAGCCTCACAGCATCACATAGAGCCCTATAGAGCCCTGTAGAGCCTATAGAGCCCCACAGCGCCCCATAGAGCCCTGTAGAGCCTATAGAGCCCCATAGAGCCCCACAGCGCCCCACAGAGCCCCACAGCACCCCATAGAGCCCTATAGAGCCTCACAGAGCCTCACAGCACCACATAGAGCCCTATAGAGCCCTGTAGAGCCTATAGAGCCCCACAGCG
>NW_011124810.1:2191-2894 GCF_000146605.3 Meleagris gallopavo
CATAGAGCCCCTAGGGATCCATAGGGACCCATAGGCACCCATCAAACCCCATAGAGCCCCTAGGGATCCATAGGCACCCATAGGCACCCATAGGGACCCATAGGCACCCATCAAACCCCATAGGGACCCATAGGGACCCATAGGCACCCATCAAACCCCATAGAGCCCCTAGGGATCCATAGGGACCCATAGGCACCCATCAAACCCCATAGAGCCCCTAGGGATCCATAGGGACCCATAGGCACCCATCAAACCCCATAGAGCCCCTAGGGACCCATAGGCAACCATCAAACCCCATAGAGTCCATCGGGACCCATAGAGACCCATAGGGACCCATAGGCAACCATCAAACCCCATAGAGCCCATAGGGACCCATAGGCACCCATCAAACCCCATAGAGCCCATAGGGACCCATAGGCACCCATCAAACTCCATAGAGCCCCTAGGGGATCCATAGGCACCCATAGGCACCCATAAAACCCCATAAAGCCCCTAGGGGACCCATAGGCACCCATCAAACCCCATAGAGCCCATAGGGACCCATAGGGACCCATAGGCAACCATCAAACCCCATAGAGCCCATAGGGACCCATAGGCACCCATCAAACCCCATAGAGCCCATAGGGACCCATAGAGCCCATAGGGACCCATAGAGACCCATAGGGACCCATAAAACCCCATCGAACCCCACAGCAACCCCTGG
>NW_011124810.1:20926-21449 GCF_000146605.3 Meleagris gallopavo
ATCCACCCCGTCCCAAATCCACTGCAACCCAAACCACCCCGTCCCAAATCCACCCCATCCCAAATCCAATCCATCCCATCCCAAATCCACCCCATCCCAAATCCACCCCATCTCAAATCCACCCCAACCCAAATCCACCCCGTCCCAAATCCACTGCAACCCAAACCACCCCATCCCAAATCCAATCCATCCCATCCCAAATCCACCCCATCCCAAATCCACCCCATCTCAAATCCATCCCAACCCAAATCCACCCCGTCCCAAATCCATCCCATCCCATCCCAAATCCATCCCATCCCAAATCCATCCCATCCCATCCCAAATCCATCCCATCCCAAATCCATCCCATTCCAAATCCATCCCATCCCATCCCAAATCCATCCCATCCCAAATCCACCCCGTCCCAAATCCACCCCATCCCATCTCAAATCCATCCCAACCCAAATCCATCCCATCCCAAATCGACCCCACCCCAAATCCACCCCATCCCATCCCAAACCACCCCAACCCAATCCAACCGCAC
>NW_011124811.1:0-337 GCF_000146605.3 Meleagris gallopavo
CGACATAACCCAAAAAAGTGATGTCACACACCCCATGTGACGTCACAACCCCCAAGTGACGTCACACGACCAAAATAACGTCACAGAAGCCATTTGACGTCACACCACCACATATGATGTCATACCCCCAAAATGACGTCACACACCCCATGTGACGTCATACACCCCATGTGATGTCACACCCACCCATGTGACGACATAACCCAAAAAAGTGACGTCACACACCCCATGTGACGTCACAACCCCCAAGTGACGTCACACGACCAAAATAACATCACAGACGCCATTTGACGTCACACCAGCACATGTGATGTCACACCCCCATAATGACGTCACA
>NW_011124812.1:0-513 GCF_000146605.3 Meleagris gallopavo
GCACAAAGTCCTTGGCTCTGTGCAAGCACTGTTCTGCAACAGCTAAAACACGCGTGTCTTCCGTACCCCGTTTCGTGAAAGAAGCCAGTAACCAGCAGCCGGGAGACCCTGCAAGGCCCAGACACTCTAACCCCAGGCCAAATCACAACACTTAAAGTGCTGCAGTACTGCAGAGTGTCGGACAGGCTCTGGAGCACCTCCTTCTTTGGAAATGCAATAGATTGCCTAGCATGTATCAGGTGCGTTCTCGAGATGTCACCGAGAGTACATTTAGCTGCACAGGTCCGACCTTGGCCGGCAGCCCGATGCCCACACTGCCACTCCCTCCCTCTGTCCGCAGCAGGAGAGGGTGGAGAATAAGATGGGAAATCTCCATCAAGCGCGAACACTGAGACAGGGAGCTCACTCACCAATCATCTTCCCAGGCAAAACTATCTCAACGTGCACTGAGTGCCTTTACTTTATGCTAGTTGCAAACAGCGGTGGACTGCAAGGCACAAAAACGCTTCCCAC
>NW_011124813.1:0-492 GCF_000146605.3 Meleagris gallopavo
AAACTCGACGCCGTCCAATCCGACGTCCCGCTTCCTCAACTCAGCCCATCGTCCCCTCTACGTTCCTCTTCCCTTCCTTCGGGCGATCCTGCCCACAGTGTCCGTGTGAGATGTCTCCTCCCGCTCGGAAGGCTGCGAGGAAAGCGAATCTCTGGGATCCCCCAAACAAAGCACTCCCTGCCCGGCAGGGTGGCGGGAGCCATGGAGTCACAACAGTGACGCAGAGGATGGATGCCGGCTCATTTATTGGGCGTCCCAACAAGGAATCAACGACTTCCAGCCAAAACGAAGCAACTTTCTGACAACGGGTCTGCAACGTTACGGGTAGAGCCCTTTGGAACAGGACTTGTTTCCGCATCACCTGCTTGAAGATGGATTCGGGTGATGGCCACTAAAGGCAAACGAGTAAGATTGCATTGAGAGCAAAGAAAAGAGAAAGCAGAGAGGGCTCAGCACTCCCAGCCGGGCCGGGCAGCAGGCTGCCGGTGCCAG
>NW_011124814.1:0-442 GCF_000146605.3 Meleagris gallopavo
CCTGATGCATGTTGTGAAGGCTCTTGCTTCTAAGTTAATGGAGGAGGCAGTTCCCTACAAAGACCAACTTTCAGCGCTGGCCCAAGCCCACAGCAAAAGGGAAAGTCCTCTGACACCGACACAGGGAAACGGTTCCCGTGCAGAAGCCGTCCTGCGCAGGCAGAGCAGCTCTAAGCTGAGATTCCTGCCTTTACTGAAGTTGCGCTCTCAAGTCTGAAGCTTGTGCCTACCTGAAAAGCCATGCTTGCCTCTCCACCAGGGGCTCAGCTCCTTTGCTGGCATAGCAATAACGCACACGATGTCTCCCACCTGCAAGAGATTGCAAGGTCAATCCCAGCTTCAGCACGGCTGGGAGGAAAGCACAGCTCAAATGACTGCATTCTTCTGCATTGCCAAATACTGTCGAGCTGGAGAGCAATTGCACCAGTGCAGCTCTTAAGGC
>NW_011124815.1:0-607 GCF_000146605.3 Meleagris gallopavo
CAAGTGCACTGAAGGGCTGCTAGGTGTAAGAGCAGCATGTGAATCTGGAGACTGCTTCCTTTGGGGTGTGGGGTGAGCCCTTAGAATGGGGTGAGTGATTCCTGCTTTCTTTCAGAGCTGTGAGCTCTGCTTTTCTGGAGGATCTCAAGCTGGATGGCTGTAATGAATAGGGCTATGTGCTAATTGCATCCATGCGCTGGGTGATTTTAAAGGGCATAGTGTGCATCCTTGTTGTGTTTTAAATTATGTTCTGCGTCTCTTCTGATTTCATTTTGCAGCCTGATGGAGTTGAAGGATTGCTTGGGCTCCTCCAATCAGTGGTGTGAGATCTGTCCAGCAGGTAATGAACATCATGCACCCCATGTTGGTGCGCTGCTTGTATGCAGGTAGGTTTGCGATGTGATCCGACTCCCCCATGCTGACCATCCACAGCTAGATCAAGTTGATCAGAGTCTGAGCCAGGCTCACCTTGAAAGGGCCAGCACATCCACCATGTCTCTGGCAACCTGTGCCACTGCCTCAGCACCCTCACTGTACAAGACATTTTCCTTAGATTTCACCTCCATTTTCCCTTGTTCTTTCCTTTAGGTATTGAAAGGCTGTTACC
>NW_011124816.1:0-328 GCF_000146605.3 Meleagris gallopavo
ATTTTGTTCCAGAAATACCAGTTTTCTCACCCAAAACACGTTTCCTACCAGAAATACCACGATTCTCCCCCAAGAATGTGACATTTTCTGCCAGGAATTGCAGTTTTCTCCCAGAAATATCACATTTTCTCACAGAAATACCGGTTTTCCCTCCGAAAATAGGGCATCTTCTCTCAGAAACGGCAGTTTCCCCCCAAAATACGCCATTTTCACCCAGAAATTGCAGTATTCTCCCCAGAAATATCACGTTTTCTTCCAGAACTAGCAGATTTCTCCATGAAATATGACATTTTGGAACAGAAATACCAGTTCTCTCACAACACAATCA
>NW_011124817.1:0-407 GCF_000146605.3 Meleagris gallopavo
CATTTTCCACCACAAATACCAGTTTTCTCCCAAAAATATGCCATTTTCTGCCAGGAACTGCAGTTTCCTCCCACAAATACCATTTTTCAACCAGAAACAGGACATGTTCTCCCAGAAATACCAGCTTTCGCCCAGAAATAGGACGTTTTGTACCAGAAATGCCAGTTTTCTCACCAAAAACTCAGCGTTTCCTACCAGAAATTACCAGTTTTTGCCCGCAAGTAGGCCATTTTCTCTCAGAAATGGCACGTTTTCTCCCCAACATTGACGTTTTTCTCCCAGGAATTGCACCTTTCTTCCTGAAATATTACATTTTCTCACCAAAAATACCAGTTGTCTCCCCAACTATATGGCAATATCTCCCAGAAATACCGGTTTTCTCACCCAAAACACAACGTTTCCTACCA
>NW_011124818.1:0-529 GCF_000146605.3 Meleagris gallopavo
AGGGCCTCAGGATCATCTGTTACCATTTGTGTTAGGCAGTCCATCTGCAAGGCAGATGGGAAACACCTGAGAAGCAGCCTCCTGCTCCTCTTCCCCATGTTGCTGTCCCCTGCACAGCCCTGCTCACCGGATGACTGGTCTGGAATTGGTTTCCATGGCCATTTGACTCTCATTCTGCCTGCATGGCCGTGTTGCCAAAGCCACTGCAGTCAGGTGGTGTGGTGCCAGCACCTGCAGTGGGGTCAGGAGTCAGCCAAGCATGGAAAAGCTTTGGGCTAAGAACACGGGAGATTTCACGGATTTTTTTGGAGCAAGACAGGATCCATTTTGGGACTGACTTATCTTTTTTTGGAGGAAAGGAACTCCAGATGTTCCTATTGCCCTCAGGCCCTCGGGATCATCTGTTAACAATCGTGTTGGGCACTCCATCTACAAGGTAGATGGGAAACACCTGAGAAGCAGCCTCCTGCTTTTTTTCCCCATGCTGCCCTCCTCTACACAGCCCTGCTCACCGGGATCTTGACTGGAA
>NW_011124818.1:8556-9414 GCF_000146605.3 Meleagris gallopavo
TAGAGCAAGACAGGCTCCATTTTGGGACTGACTTATCTTTTTTTGGAGGAAAGGAACTCCAGATGTTCCTATTGCCCTCAGGCCCTCGGGATCATCTGTTCCCATTTGTGTTGGGTTGTCCATCTGCAAGGCAGATGGGAAACACCTGAGAAGCAGCCTCCTGCTTCTCATCCCCATGCTGCCCTCCCATGCACAGCCCTGCTTACCGGGTTCTTGTCTGGAACTGATTTCCATGGCCATTTGAGTCTCATTCTGCCAGCATGGCCGCGTTGACAAAGCCACTGCAGTCAGGTGGTGTGGTGCCAGCACCGGCAGTGGGGTCAGGAGCCAGCCAAGCAGTGGAAAAGCTTTGGGCTAAGAACAAGGGAGATTTCATGGATATTTTTGGAGCAAGACAGGCTCCATACTTGGACTGACTTATCTTTTTTTGGAGGAAAGGAACTCCAGCTATTCTAATTGCTCTCAGGGCCTCGGGATCATCTGTTACCATTTGTGTTGGGCTGTCCATCTGCAAGGCAGATGGGAAACACCTGAGAAGCAGCCTCCTGCTTTGCTTCCCCATGCTGCTGTCCCCTGCACAGCCCTGCTTACCGGGTAGCTTGTCTGGAATTTGTTTCCATGGCCCTTTGAGTCTCATTCTGCCACCATGACCGCGTTGACAAAGCCACTGCAGTCAGGTGGTGTGGTGCCAGCACCTGCAGTGGGGTCAGGAGTCAGCCAAGCAGTGGAAAAGCTTTGGGGTAGGAACCCGGGAGATTTCATGGATTTTTTTGGAGCAAGACAGGCTCCATTTTGGGACTGACTTATCTTTTTTTGGAGGAAAGGAACTCCAGATGTTCCTATTGCCCTCAAGGCCTC
>NW_011124819.1:0-596 GCF_000146605.3 Meleagris gallopavo
CAGTGCTGCGTCCAGATGTGGAGTGCTCAGTGCAGGGAGACATGGAGCTGTGCAAGTGCATCCAGAGTACAGCCACAACACGAACCAAGGATGGAACCCCTCTCCTGTAAGCAAGGAGAGCTGGGCTGTTCAGCCGCCTGGAGAAGTGAAGGCTCCAAGGGAACCTGGTAACAGCCTTTCAATACCTAAAGGAAAGAACAAGGGAAATGGAGGTGAAATCTAAGGAAAATGTCTTGTACAGTGAGGGTGCTGAGGCAGTGGCACAGGTTGCCAGAGACATGGTGGATGTGCTGGCCCTTTCAAGGTGAGCCTGGCTCAGACTCTGAGCAACTTGATCTAGCTGTGGATGGTCAGCATGGGGGAGTCGGATCACATCGCAACCTACCTGCATACAAGCAGCGCACCAACATGGGGTGCATGATGTTCATTACCTGCTGGACACATCTCACACCACGGACTGGAGGAGCCCAGGCAATCCTTCAACTCCATCAGGCTGCAAAATGAAATCAGAAGAGACGCAGAACATAATTTAAAACACAACAAGGATGCACACAATGCCCTTAAAAAACACCCACCGCATGGATGCAATTAGCACA
>NW_011124820.1:0-363 GCF_000146605.3 Meleagris gallopavo
TCACAAAAATACAACATTTTCCACCACAAATACCAGTTTTCTCCCAAAAACCTGCCATTTTCTGCCAGCAACTGCAGTTTCCTCCCACAAATACCATTTTTCAACCAGAAACATGGCATTTTCTCCCAGAAATACCAGCTTTCTCCCAGGAATATGACATTTTGTACCAGAAATGCCAGTTTTCTCACCAAAAACTCAGCGTTTCCTACCAGAAATACCAGTTTTCGCCCACAAGTAGGCCTTCTTCTCTCAGAAATGGCAGTTTTCTGCCCCAAAATGACTTTTTCTCCCAGGAATTGCACCTTTCTTCCTGAAATATTACATTTTCTACCAAAAAAGATCGGAAGATATCGTATGCCGTCT
>NW_011124821.1:0-901 GCF_000146605.3 Meleagris gallopavo
CTCGAAGCACGTCACTGACTTTGTATCGTGGACTTTTTCTCCTGGCTTTGGCTGTATCCCGGGGCATTGCTAGCGAGGACAGAACAGACAGCGTTGTCTTTTTCTGCTCTTCCCTCTTCTGTGCTTCCCTTTTCTGCTCTTCTCTTCAGCTACACTTCAGCTCCTCTCCCTCAGTGTTAGCCACTCCTCTTCTGCTCTTCTGCTGTTCTTTCTCCCTTGTATCCTCCCTCACTCCTGCATCTGTACTCCTCTTCTGCTTTTCTTTCTTACCCGTATCCTCTTTTTGCTCTTTTTTCTCCCCACATCCCGAGTGCCAGCATTACGGAGTCAAATATTTTTTGATGCCAATTATCACTGTCTTTATATCATGGACTCTTCGTCCAGCCTTTGATGTATCCTGGGGCACTGCATTAAATCTGAGATGTCAGCAGACCTGCTGGATGCTTTGCTTGCCATGGGTGAGCGCTGTGCTTTTGCACATGCATTTTCATCATGGCAAACAGAGTGGGGTTTTTTGGGGTCTTTCTGAAAGTTCTTTTTGTTTTGGTTTGGTTGGCGGTGGTTGCGGTAGCTAATGGCAATACCATTCCCGTAGTGCAACAAAGGAGATACCTGAGAAAACAGGAGAGTCTTGAGTGCAAAGAGGGACTGATGGCAGTGCTCTATGGAAGGAATAGAGAGGCCGACAGCGGCCGTTGGTGGCTGTGCAGCGATATGAGTCTGTGTCTAAATGGTGGTACTTAAAGCTGTGTGAAGTCCCTGGAGAGGCCGAACAGTGTGAAGGTGCTTCAACTCATAGCTGTGCAACCCAGGAGTGAAGTGTGTTCATCAGCTTTCGCACCTGGTAGCGTTTTGTTTCCTCGTGCAGCTTTGCTCTGAGCAGTGTAGAGCTGCCAGGCAG
>NW_011124822.1:0-450 GCF_000146605.3 Meleagris gallopavo
AGTTTCTACCACAAATGCCAGTTTTCTGCCCGAAAGTATGACATTTTCTGGCAGGAACTGCAGTTTTCTCCTGGAAATATGACATTTTCTCCCAGAAATACCCGTTTTCTCCCCAAAAATACGACATTTTCTCACTGACATAGGTGTTTTCTCCAAAGAAATAAAACATTTCCTCCCAGAAATACCAGTTTTCTCCCAGAAATAGGACATTTTCTCAATGAACTTGCTGTGTCTTCTCAGAAATACCTGTTTTCTCCCAGAAATAGGACATTTTTCAACCAGAAACATGACATTTTCTTCCAGAAATACCAGTCGTCTGCCTAGAAATATGACTTTTTTCCCCAGAAGTTGCAGTATTCTCCCCTGATATATGACGTTTTCCCCTAGAAATAACAGTTTTCTCCAATTATAGATGACATTTTCTCCCAGAAATACAAGCTTTCTCCATGA
>NW_011124823.1:0-904 GCF_000146605.3 Meleagris gallopavo
CTTGTACCAACTGGGCGTAGAAGCCCTTGGGAGCAGCCCTGCGGAGGACTCGGGCATCCTGGTGGACAAAGAGCTGGACATAAGCCAGTAGTGTGCACTTGCAGCCCAGAAGGCCAACTGTATCCTGGGCTGCATTCAAGGAGGAGCGACCAGCAGGGAGAGGGAGGTGATTTTCCCACTCTACTCGGCTCTGGTGCGGCCCCATGTGCAGCACTGCGTCCAGGCCTGGGGCTCCAGCACGGGAATGATGTGGAGCTTTTGGAGCAGGTCCAGAGAAGGGCCACGAAGATGATCAGAGGGCTGGAGCACCTCTCTTAGAAAGAAATGTTGACGGAACTGGGATTGTTTGTGTGGGAGAAGAGGAAGCTCTGGAGATAGCTCATGACAGCCTTCCAAGACTCGAAGGGAGCGCATAAGCAGGAGGGGGCAACGGCTGTTTAGGAGGGTGGATAGCGATAGGACGAGGGGAAATGGTTTTCAAGTGTGACAGGGGAGGTTTAGGTTGGTTCTTAGGAGGCAGCTTTTCACGCACAGGGTGGTGACGCACTGGAATGTGTGCTTGAGAGTCACTTCCAGGATGATCTGCTCCATGATCCGTGACCAGCACAGAGGTGAGACTGACATGCTGGTAGTTCCCCGCGTCACACTTTCTATCCTTCCTAAGAGGTGTGCTGTCACCTTTTTTCTCCTCAGCAGGGACTTGACCTGACTGCCTCGACTTGTGAAATACCATGGAGAGTGGCTCGGTGACTGCAGCGGTGAATTCCCTCGGAACTCTGGGACTCATCTCGTCAGGACCCAAAGACTCCTGGATGTTTGGGCCTCAGGTGGTCCAGAACCTGATCTCCCATGGCAGTGTGGGATGGGAAGGGTCTGTGGGACTGAGGAAGCAAGGGCAGTCCCC
>NW_011124824.1:0-416 GCF_000146605.3 Meleagris gallopavo
TGATGTCACATGGGGTGTGTGACGTCATTTTGGGCGTGTGACGTCACTTGGGTGTTGTGTCGTCACATGGGGTGTGTGACGTCATTTTTGGGGTATGACATCATATGTGTTTGTGTGACGTCACATGGGGTGTGTGACGTCATTTTAGGGGTGTGTGACGTCACTTTGGGGGTATGGCATGACTTGGGGGTTGTGATGTCATTTGGGTTTTGTGATGTCACAATGGGTGTGTGACGTCACATGGGGTGTGTGACGTCACTTTTTTGAGTTATGTCGTCAGATGAGTGGGTGTGACATCACATTGGGTGTGTGTCGTCACATGGGGGTTGTGACGTCATTATGGGGGTGTGACATCACATGTGGTGGTGTGACGTCAAATGGCGTCTGTGACGTTATTTTCGGCGTGTGACGTCACT
>NW_011124825.1:0-387 GCF_000146605.3 Meleagris gallopavo
CTGGGTACTATCTCACAACCCAGTTCCTCATCCATCAAACAATCCACCCCATCAAATCCCATATCTTTCTGATTTGTAGAGAAGGATGTTATGGGGGGACCATGTCAAAGGCCTTACTGAAGTCCTAAAAATAACACTCTGTCACGAGACAGAAAATTTACTCATTCAACACAAAAACATGGATTAGAGTGAAAAATAAATTTGCTAGAAGAAATAATAAAACATCACTCCACGTCGTATAACTTCCGTATAATGTATCGCTATACGAACGTTATTACGCCCCATAGAGCCCCACTGACCCCATAAATTTCCATAGAACACAACCCCATAGATCCCCACTGACCCCATAGATCCCCACTGACCCCATAAATCCCTATAGGGCACAAC
>NW_011124826.1:0-1247 GCF_000146605.3 Meleagris gallopavo
TCGGTACTGAAACACAGCTCCTTCTGGCACCTCGACTGCCAGTGCTGAACTGGATGTTTAAAGGAAAGGGTCCCTCCACCCATCATGCTACTGATGCCACTTGGAGTAAGTGGATTGCACTGATTACACAATGAGCATGGATGGGGAATCTCAGCCATCCAGGAATCCTAGAGGTGATCATGGACTGGCCTGAAGGCAAAAAGTTTGGAACACCGCCAGGAGAAGAGGTATTGCAAGCTAAAGAGGCCTCACCGTACAATGAACTACCATAAAATGAAAAGAAATATGCCCTGTTCACACATGGATCATGTCGTATTGTGGGAAAGCAGATGGAAAGCCGCTGTGTGGAGCCCCCCACGACAAGTTGCAGAGGCTACTGAAGGAAAGGAGAATCGAGCCAATTTGCAGAGGTCAAGGCTGTCCAGCTGGCCTTGGATGTTGCTGAACGGGAGAGGTGGCCAATGCTTTATGTTTACACTGACTCATGGATGGTAGCAAATGCTCTATGGGGGTGGTTACAGCAGTGGGAGCAAAATAACTGGCAAAGAAGGAGTAAACCTATTTGGGCTGCTGAGCTGTGGAAAGATATTGCTGCCCGAATAAAGAATATGGTTCTAAAGGTGCGTCACGTAGATGCCCATGTGCCCAAGAGTAGGGCTACAGAAGAACTGCAAAATAACCATCAGGTAGACAGAGCTGCCGGAATTGAGGTGGCTCAAATAGACCTGGACTGGCAGAACAAGGATGAATTATTTCTAGCTCGATGGGCCCATGAGACCTCAGGCCATCAAGGAAGAGATGCGACACATAAGTGGGCTAGAGACCGAGGGGTGGATTTAACTATGGATGCTATTGCGCAAATCATTCACGACTGTGACACGTGTGCCACAATTAAACAAGCCAAGAGAATGAAACCTCTCTGGGAGGAAGGACGATGGCAAAAGTACAAATATGGGGAGGCATGGCAGGTTGATTATATCACCTTGCCACCATCTCGCAATGGTAAGCATTATGTGCTCACCATGGTGGAAGCAACTACTGGGTGGCTTGAAACATATGAAGTGCCCCATGCTATCACCCGAAACACCATATTAGGTCTCGAGAAACAAGTCCTGTGGCGACATGGTACCCCAGAAAGAATTGAGTCAGATAGTGGGACTCATTTTAAAAATTCTCTTGTAAATACTTGGGCTAAAGATCATGGCATTGAGTGGATTTACCATATTCCCTACCATGCACCAGCCTCA
>NW_011124827.1:0-579 GCF_000146605.3 Meleagris gallopavo
CTGCTGCTGCTGAGGTGAGTCCATGGTGAGCACAGACACGGCTCTTGTTGTTCTCAGTGCCTCCGTCTGTCAGACGTGAAAGATATTGCAGAATCCCAAGGCAAGCGATGTCATAGAAAAACACCCAGCTGTGTGTTTGAGGAAATCAAACTTGCCTGGTTTCCTTCCAGCGCTCCGCAATGAACAGCCTTGTGGAGATGATGCAGAAGCTGCAGCTGAAGGACTGAGAGGAAGAGGAGGCAGCGGCTGCAGTGCGCGGCGTCACAGGGCAGCGTTCCGAGTGCCGCCCAACTCGGCGCTCCAACTTTGGTCGTAGTCAATTAAAACCAGTCATAATTAGAGATTGACAAGGAGCGCACGGCCCGATTTGTCCAGCGGCATTCCACGAGCTGCTGCACTTCTACTGGTCCGGAGTGGAAACTGTGCAGCTTCGGCCCACCGAGCTGCCATCCTGGCGCTGCTCTGGTTGGAGGCAATGCTCCACGTGCTCCTGCTGTTGCTGACACCTGACGTTGCCCAGGGAGGACCTGGCCACTGCACTCTGCTCCACCCCTGTCGCCACACACACACACACACACA
>NW_011124828.1:0-330 GCF_000146605.3 Meleagris gallopavo
ACCCCCAAAATGACGTCACACACCCCATGTGACGTCACAACCCCCAAGTGACGTCACACACCCAAATTGACATCACACACCCCTAAAATGATGTCACACAGCCATAATGACGTCACACACCCCATGTGACATCACACACCCCTTGTGACGTCACACCCCCAAAATGATGTCACACAAACCCATTTGACGTCACACACTCCGAATCAAGTCACACCTGCCATGTGACGTCAAAACACAAAATGACCTCACACCCCTAACATGACGTCACATACCCATTGTGACATCACACAACCCAAAATGACGTCACACACCCCTAAAATGACGTCACAC
>NW_011124829.1:0-1663 GCF_000146605.3 Meleagris gallopavo
TAACCTGCCCCATAGCTGCCCCATAACCTCCTTATGAGACCCCAAACTGCCCCATAACCTCCTATGAGACCCCAAACTGCCCCATAACCTCCCTATGAGACCCCAAACTGCCCCATAACCTCCCTATGGGACCCCAAACTGCCCCATAACCGCCCTATGAGACCCCAAACTGCCCCATAGCTGCCCCATAGCGTCCTATGGACCCGAAACTGCCCCATAACCTCCCCATATCTGCCCTTCCCCCCCCAGTGAAGCTGTGCTGACTCAACGCCCTCGGCCCCCCGGCCCCACCCAGGTAAGGCCACGCCCCCTCCATTGCCACCTATGGGAAGGCGAGGGGGGCGGGGCTTAGCTTGACCGCACCCTAATCACCATATATGGAAGTGCCAAGGTGAGGGGTTTGCTGTGGCCACGCCCCTTACCATATATGGAATCATACTGATAAGGGGGAGGGGCTTAACTTCAGCCGCACCCTGTTTCCATGATTGGATTGGCTGAGGGGCCGGGCTTGCCATGGCCACGCCCCCAGTGCCATATATGGAAGCACTGAGGGGGGGGTGGTTCTCTATAACCACACCCCCATTACCATATATGGAGTTAAATTGAAGGGGAGGGGCTTAACTTAAGCCACACTCACTTTCTGTGCTCAGGGGTGGAGCTTGGTTTTGCCACGCCCCCCCAATTGCCATATATGGAAGCAGCAAGGAAGAGGTTCAATATGACCCCACCCCCAGAACCATATATAGAATAATTCTGCAGGGGGCGGGGCTTGATTTAAGCCCCACCCATTTTCACAAATGGATTGGCTGAGGGGTGAGGCTTTGCTTGGCCACGCCCCCATCACCATATATGGCAGCACCAAGAAGGGAATCAACCTGGCCACGCCCCCATTACCATATATGGAATGATTCAGAGAGGCGGGGCTTAAACTAAGCCCCACTCATTTATGTAAACGAGTCGGTAGAGAGGATGGAGCTTTGACCACGCCCCCAATTGCCATATATGGAATCACCACGGAGCAATTCACTATGACCACACCCACATTACCATTTTCGGATCTACTCCACAAGGGGTGGGGCTTGATTTAAGCCACACCCCCAATTGCCATATATGGAAGCGCATAGGCCTTCATTATGACCAAGCTTTCATTACCATATATGGAAGGGAGGGGGCGGGGCTTATTTTAGGCACACCCACCTTAAATGGGAGCAGAAGGGGCGGGGCTCGTGCTAACCACTCCCCTTTTCCATATAAGGGAATAGTTGGGTGGGAAAGACTGCGGGGGGGGCTTCTTTAGGCCACACCCCCATGACCTTATATGGAAAGCGCCGGTAATGGGCGTTGCTTTGTTGCGACCACGCCCACTTTTTGCGTAGCCCCGCCCCCTTGTAGGCGTGACCAACGCTGCGGTGGGCGGAGCCTGGATGGGGACCCACTGCAGCAATGGAGGGCGAGCAGGAGGCGGGGCTTAGAGGATGCCCCGCCCCCTGTGGCATCAGCACGGAGGTGGAGCCAATCGTTGGATGCGTGGAGAGGGGCGGAGCCACGGCAGGAAAGGAACCAATCAGATGAGGCGGTGAGGGGCTGGGATGCAAAGGGGGTGGGGCTGAAGGATGGGGCATGGCTGCAGAGGAGGTGGGGCTAAAGGGATTGGGCGGGGCTA
>NW_011124829.1:2698-4466 GCF_000146605.3 Meleagris gallopavo
TCTCTGCCCCACAGATTCGGATGAGGCGGACGCAGCTCAGGATTCGGTGCTGCAGGAACTGCGGGATCGACGGCGGAGACTGCGGGCAATGCTCAGGTGTGGGGCTGCCCCATAAGTGTGGGATGGGCCCCATAAGCGTGGGATGGGCCACATAAGTGTGGGGCTGCCGCATAAATGTAGCTCTGGCCCCATAATTGAGGCTGTGCCCCATAAGTGTGGGGCTGCCCCATAAATGTGGAGCTACCCCATAAGTGTGGGATGGGACCCATAAGTGTGGGGCTGCCCCCTAAGCGCCATTTCCCCCTTTTCCCTCAGCTCCGTTGATTGGCTGCTTGCTGTTTCCGCCCCCCCGGAACCTTTTGGGCCCTCAGTAAAAAATTCCGCCCGTTTTTTTGCCTCATTTCGCTGTTTTTCGTCCCAAAAAATGACACCAAAATGGCGGAGCTCCCCCTTAAGACTACGATTCCCAGCAGCCCCTGCGCGATCAGCCACGCCCACAACCGACGGACTGAACGCACTTCCGGTGCGAGCCACGCCTGTAAAGAACCGCCCACTCGTGCTTCCGGTGTAAGCCACACCCCCAATCTGCTGCACAATCTCACTTCCTGTTTAAGCCACGCCCACAAAATGCCTGCCTGTTCATCTCACTTCCGCTGTAAGACACGCCCCCCAAAACTGACAACCAAGCACAATTCTGGTTTAGGCCACGCCCCCACGGGTTTTTGTCCAAGTTCACTTCCGGTGTAAGCCAACCCCCCCCCCAGAGCTGCAGTCCAAATGAACTTCCGGTGATGGCCACGCCCCCTCAAACAACGATTCAACCACATATCCGGTTTAAGCCGGAATCGCGCTTCCGGTTTCAGTTGGGCTTTCTGAGCTACAACCCAACCGCGCTTCCGGTCTGAGCCACGCCCCTACGCGCAGTTCTATCAGGCTTCCGGTTCAAGACCCGCCCCCGGAGTGACGTTTATTCGCACTTCCGGTTTTAGCCACATCCTCTGTTCTGCGGTACATCAACACTTCCGGTTCAAGCCACGCCCTCCCGGATCTTCGTCCAAGCAAACTTCCGGTTCGGATCCCACCGTTTCCGTACAGACCAAAGGCATTTCCGATTAAAGCCACGCCTACCCGACAGCGCTCCAATCGCACTTCCGCTATAAGCCACGCCCCAAAACGTATGAACACATAACTTCCGGTTCAGGCTCCTCCCCCAGCTCACTTCCGGTCCATGCTCCAACCCCAGCTCTCTGGACAGTACACTTCCGGTTTAGGCTCCATCCTCATCCGTTTAGACACACAACTTCCTGTTTAGTCTCCGCCCCCAGGCCTTTTGAAACAGCACTTCCTGTCCCAGTTCCGGCCTTCTCTTCCATTAATCTGCTCATTTCCGGTCCAGCCTCGCCCCCATCCCGGTATCAGCATACTTCCGGTCTAGGCTCCGCCCCCAACCCTTTTGACATATTAGTTCCGGTTTAGTCTCCTCCTCCAGCCCGTTAGAAATAGTACTTCCGGTGTAGGCTCCGCCTCCGGCCCTATAGACCGCTCCCTTCCGCTACAGGCTCCACCCTCAGCCAACTTCCGACAGAAACTTCCGGTCTAGGCTCCGCCCCCCGCCTTTCAGACTTAGCGCATCCCTCTCAAGCCCCGCCCCCAAGCCCACATTCACAATCCACTTCCTGTTTCCCACCCACTTCCGCCCTAAGCCCCGCTCCCTAAGCCTACCCTTCCCGTCACCCCCGCGCCCCGCCGCCATTTTTTTCTCCTCCTT
>NW_011124844.1:0-664 GCF_000146605.3 Meleagris gallopavo
ATCCTCTTATAGATGAAAACATGACCCTTCCTATATTTATCCTATTTGTGGTTATAGGCAATTGAGCAAAAGATATCAAGGAACATGTGAAGTACGGAATATGTGAATTACAACTGAGAAAAACTGTATGAAGAATTTATGACAGGATATATTAGACAGCAGTCCATTTCAAAGTACTCGGGTCAAGTGACTGATGAGTGCTAGGGATGTAGTTGAAGGGTCATGTTTTCATCTATAAGAGGATGAGAAGCAGGTTGAAGTTTGAAGAAAAAGTAAAAGTCAGAGATCTGAAGAGCAAAATGCAGTAAAGTATGTATTTTCTCAACTTAGTAATATTTATTTAAATACTACATGAAGCATCTGCCACTAAAGATTGTGGATTTGTTTTCCTTCTACAAAAAAGTTGAAAACAAAGAATAAACTAGTGAAATGGAGATATTAGGAAATAAAAATGCAAAGCAAAACTAAGAAAAAGGCCTCTAGAGATAGAAGTTAGAGATGTGGAATGGAAAGACCTCTAATTCCATGCAACCTTAGTCTGACAGATACCCTCAGGGAAGGAATGTTAGAACTAGGCTCCTTAGTTATTTCAGTCAAGATGAACAGTGAGATCAAAAAGTAAAAAAAAAAGAGGTTCACAGAATCACAGAATCACAGAATGGCC
>NW_011124850.1:0-966 GCF_000146605.3 Meleagris gallopavo
TGAGAACATGCCTGAATGGGTGGGGGAGGTAATCAGCGAAGCCGATGAGCTGCTGGTTCGACCTATTGATCCTAGGCATTTTGTTACAGATCTTTTGCCTGGTAATGCTCACGCTGGAGATATTGTTCGTATCCGGTTAGAGCAAAGGTCTACCCCATTAGCTCGTGGTCAGGCCCAATGTATTGCTGTGCTGGGGAATGAGCCTACATCAGATGTCATCAATGATTTGGTATTTGTCACTCATAATTTACCGGGTGACTATACTGAAGAAGATATAGCTGGCCTTGAGAAAGTGGATATTGATTTCACAAACTCAAGTCGTAGGGATATGAGATCCACACCTTTTGTTACTATTGATGCCTTGCATAGCAGGGACTTGGATGATGCCTTATGGGCAGATGAAAATCCCGATGGCACACTTCGTTTATGTGTGGCTATTGCTGATGTTTCTTATTTTGTAAAACCTGGCAGCAAGATCGATGGTATGGCTCGGAAGCGAACCACTTCTATCTACTTACCAGGTAAAGTTTTACCCATGCTCCCAAAGGTGCTGTCTCAAGATCTTTGTTCGCTTAATCCAGGTGTGGATAGGCTCGCTGTAGTATGCGATATGACAGTGTCTATCATGGGAGAGGTTTTATCCTCTAGTTTTTATAGAGCTACAATCAACTCTCATGCTCGCTTAACCTATGACAATGTTGAAAAACATGTGTTTGACGATGTTGCTTTCCCTGAAAGTTGGTCAGCCGTCATTCCATCCTTGAAAAACCTGCGCCGGGTTTATGAGGCTTTGTTGGCAGCTCGTCAGTTACGGGGTGCCATGGATTTTGATCGTCCGGACGCTTCAGTAAATGTAGGTCAGGGCGGTGCGGTATTCAAAAGAAGCAGCCGTGGACACTCTCACCGTTTGGTTGAAGAGACTATGATTGCCGCCAATGTCCAGGCTGCCAAAACCTTGGATGAAAG
>NW_011124852.1:0-736 GCF_000146605.3 Meleagris gallopavo
CTATTAACTGCTCTGCAAGAGGTTACACATCCTTCTTTCTTCCCTAAAATAAAGCAGGTCATTCCCAAGCAGGGTTTTCATGTCACTGCTGTATAATGCTTGCTTACTGCAGTTTCACCCATATTTTTAGAAGTCTGCTTTAGCTTTATCAGAGAAAAAATATTTATGGCTGGGAAGTGGAAAGAAGGGAGGATAAAAGCAGAGCTAGCAAAGCAGACTTCTGATTCCAGCAGTGTTTCTTTATTGACTTGTTAAACAAAAGCTCATATTTGCCCTTAGCACTCAGCTTGGGAATGACCTGCTTTATTTTAGGGAAGAAAGAAGGATGTGTAACCTCTTGCAGAGCAGTTAATAGCTCTTGTAGTACACGTCCTCTACTACAGTAACTAGCACCAAGGAATACTCTGCCCATAGTTTCCTCAATACTCAGTGATGCAAGAATTATATTCTCTCATTTTCCCAAGGACAGTAAAGGCACGATATCTTTATGTTCATAAACAATCCAAGATGAAAACAGGCATCCAGACTTCAGAAAAACTCATCTACGTGGTAGCTCAGGATTGCTGCACAACACCCTACAAGTCACCGAAGGGAAGCCAGCACGCAACCCACATGCACTGTTAGACACAGGCTGTGTGCCCTCCTGGCTGCAAGTGCAGGATCCAGAGACCACATCCATGATCACCCACTGTACACAGCATTAAACTAGAGCACTGGCAGAAAACTTTGTGTGAAG
>NW_011124856.1:0-536 GCF_000146605.3 Meleagris gallopavo
AGTGTGAACTGAGGAACGAGAACCAGGAGATTAGCTCAGTATGGCTTACTGATCCTGGAGCACCTCCATTTGGTGAAATGCTGCTTCTGAACTAATGCACAAGTACTGGTGGGGAAGCACAATGATTTGGCCATGACCTGCAACAGACACATATGGCCATTGTGATGTTACCTCCTTACAAAGTTAATACCCTCTGAGGAGACTGTAGAGAAATGGATGTTGCTCTCCATTCTCAGGTGATAAGTGATAGGACATGAGGAAACAGACTCAAGCTGTGCCATGGAGACATTTAGGTTGGAAAAGACTTAAAATCAAGTCCAGCCATCAGTATAAACACTACAAAATCCACCACATAATGATGACCCTTATTGCCACTTCCAAATTTCTAAAGTGCCTGCAGGGATGGCAGCTCCACCACATCCCTGGGCAGCCTGTTCCAATGCCTAAATGCGCTTTGAAGAAATATTCCATTCTCTTTGAATAAATATTCCATTCTAAGCATCCCCTGGCACAGCTTGAGTCTGTTTCCTCATGTC
>NW_011124857.1:0-892 GCF_000146605.3 Meleagris gallopavo
TACACAATTTCCGATAACACCTTGCCGCTGACCAAAGAAGACTTCTACTCTGCTTTGACAGAAGAACTGTCAAATACAAACAACATGTATCAGAGTGTGAACCCAAACTTCATCGAGCAGCTGCGTCCCATCATTTTCAATCTGGCTGCTATCGATAACAAAAACATCTTCCTTGCAACATTGGGAGATACCATGGTTCAGGTATTCAATGACCTGCGCAGCATTGAATATGAAATTCAAACAGAATTGCGTGGTGCTGGCCTCTTGAACAGTGAAAAACGAGCCAACTCCACGATTCTTTACCCTGTTGACGCTTCCGTAACGAAGATCTTCAACCGTAAGCTATTGGCTAAGGTTTACAACGAAGATAACAACGGCTTCTTGTTGATGTTGAATGATGTTACCGAACTTGAAGCTCGCGGCTCCATGCGCTCTCTTTACCCCATCACCAAGCTTTTGGAAGATAAATCAGAAATTGAAGACCAGTTGAACATTACTGTGAACTTCCAAGGTCATGAAATGGCGGCGGGTTTCTTCATCAATAGCACAGATCGTAAGCCACTGACCGAACAGCGTTTGGCTGACTTCAATGCGTGGATGGATGATCGTGTTGCTGAAATGAAAATTGCTGAGCGCAGCAACCTGCTGCCAACCCTTGAAGTTGACTTTGCTTCTGTGGGTCTTATTGAAAAAATCAATAAAGCCATCAAGGCAAACCTTGCTGGTATGTGGGGTGTTCCTGCAGTTCTTTCTTTGTCAGCTGATAGGCGTCACGGTGTTTGGATTACTGACAACAATACATCTGAGCAGATTAATGTAGATGCTTTGTTGGAGCGTAAGAAGTTTGGCTACCAGGCTATCAAGACTGACTTCCATGATGGTGCTATTGTAG
>NW_011124858.1:0-798 GCF_000146605.3 Meleagris gallopavo
GACAGTCTCCTACCGTAAGTTTCGCCCAGTCAGCAATATCCAGCTCTGCATCCGCGTTGGTATCATTTCCCATAATTGTTTCAGACCACGCACCCATAAATTAAACCTTTCACTCAATTTGGACTGGAATTGTATATCAGGCATCCCTCGTAAAGCAAACAAAAGCGTGTAGCGTGCGTTGAGTGGTGGGTGTATCATTAGATATACTGGTTTCCTATTGAATATCTATGACTGTTTTAGAAAAAAATGATCCCAACGCATCATTGAGGGGTAAGAAATTTAATGATTTCTTAGATACCTTACATAAAGAAAATGATGATTACGTGCTTGATCTCTATGATCGAAGATTACATGTAGCCGATGCGGTGGCTATGGAGGTTTATCATAATCTGATTTGGTTTATGGAGGCTTACCCCTTCGTAAAAAAAGTATCTCCTGTATGGGGGCCGCGTATAGACGCAGATGACAACTTTATGGTTTCCTTTGGCTTGAACCTAACTGTCGAAGTAGATGGGGTGGAAGAGACAGGTTTGTATGGGTATGGGGAAAGTCACGATGAAATGGGTGATGACTATGAACAGTTTAATCGAATGATTGAAACGGGTGAAATGGTAGGCCCAGAGATATGGAATGAGTTCATGTTATCAGCCAACACCATTTTTCAAAACAAAAAGGGCTTTAGTTCCATTGATGAAGTGAGGAAAGCAATGGCGGATGATCTTGGGGAATTTGTAGCTTTGTTTTCTACCTGGGATATAGAAAATCAAACAGGCCCTGCAGTAAATAAAAAGAAGAGCC
>NW_011124862.1:0-860 GCF_000146605.3 Meleagris gallopavo
CTTTACTGTCTATCTATATTTTACCACTTTGGTCTACAGTGCTTCAGAGCCTTAACAGACTCGCCGATTTTTTATTCTTAGCCGCACTGGTCTGACCTTCTAACTGAGCAAGCTCAATCTCTGCAATTAAAGCATCAGCATTTTTCAGGATGGGCGATGAAGCAAAACCAAACGTAGTATGACCTTCATAGGACAACTCACTGGGTTCTACGGAAAAGAATTTTCCATCGACCTCAGGATTAATCTTAGCAATCACATCTTCAATTGTGGAACAGTTTAACACCTCCAGTGGTAAGCCCCGCTTTTGCTGTGTTGTCATACGAGAATATAAAGAACCGCTGGACTGGATCCTTATGTAATGATCTTCTATCTTAGCGAGGGTGATAGCCAAAAAAAGATAATCATCTGGCCTGGCTTTACGATTAATCCGATCTTCTATGGGGTAGTTGGATAATTTCAAATCCAACAATTCCACACCAACACCCGCTTTATTTACAAGGTGACATACCGTAAATAAAATATCATCCTCGTGACTAAAGCCTTTTTTCAGACTCATATCCTGCTCGATGACCAATTTATTTAATAGGTTTTCCACATAGGTAGGAACTGCAGAACTACTCATCTTTTTTCCATTTTACAAGCGGGAAAGAATATCTTTTTTCTTGCTTTCATACTCATCCTCTGTAATCAGATTTCCATCTCTCAGCTTTTTCAACTCAACCAAGGCATTTGAAGCACTTGAGGCTGGAGGCGTAGAACCTACTGCAGTAGTAGATGATACAGATGTAGATAGATAACTTTCCATGCCATCCATGGGAAGCGCAACACCACGCGCTGCTGCTCGACTCTCCTCCATATTT
>NW_011124867.1:0-845 GCF_000146605.3 Meleagris gallopavo
TTATGACGGCTACTGGACGCCGGAGCAGCGCAAGGCCGTGATTAAAACTGGCATTGACGTAATGGCATCACGAGAGGGCTGAATATGGCCAACAATGCGTTTTATGTCATCACGACAAGCAAGGGCAATGAGAAAATAGCGCAGGCCGCAGTAACGGGTAAGCCTGTCGCAATTTCTCAGATGGCTGTCGGGGATGGCGATGGCCACGTGCCAAAGCCAACACCAGGGTGGGATGGGTTAATTCACGAGGTCTACCGCGGAAAGCTGAACAAGCTGGTCATTGCCGACAATAATGCCAGTGTCATCGAAGCTGAATTGATAATGCCGCCGCAGATCGGCGGCTTCTGGCTGCGTGAGCTGGCGCTTTACGCCGATGATGGCGAATGCATCGCCGTCGGCAACATGCCGGAAACCTACAAGCCATTGCTGGCAGAAGGTTCGGGGCGTTTCCAGATAATCAGGATGCAGCTGAAAGTCAGCAGCACGGCCGACGTGGAGCTGATTGCCGATCCGTCGGTGATTTTGGCAACCGCCGAGGACGTCAAGGGCGCGGAAGATGCGGCCAAGGACTACACGGACGAAGCGATCGGCGAGCTGGGCGAAAGCGTAAACAAGGCGATCGCCGCCGCAGTAAAAGCTGCAATCCGTGACGCCTGGGAACAAGACAACCCCGTCGGCTCGTCGCGCCTGTTCAACCAGAACGTAAACCCAAACGAGCGCTGGCCGTGGTCAACATGGGAGTACGCCGGCGAACACCTGACAATAAGAACGGCGAAGGAGGACGGTTCAGACGTCGGCACCCTTGGCGGTAGCGATGAGGTTAATATCACGCGCGCCAACCTGCC
>NW_011124871.1:0-748 GCF_000146605.3 Meleagris gallopavo
GCCACAAGTAAAGTAGCAATAACCACTAACCCCAAGAGGCGACGATGGATGGAAAAAACAGACATATTGCGCACAACAACCCTATCGGCACGATATTTATCTTTTGGTTTGGACCCGGACTTTCCTGATGAGGGTTTTCTTTCCCTTTTGATCTCAGGGGTATTTTCACTTTTGTTTGTCATTTTTTATTCCTGGTCTGATTATCAATTCAGTTGTGAAGCGGTAACATAAAAACCAGCGATAGCCAAACCGTCAGGTGATTCTGTTGTGGGAACTTGCTTAATCTTTAAATAAACACGCATACCTTTAATTTCTTTGGTGGAGGCACCTGTATACGTTAAAAGAACAGGTGCCTCGATATCCCAATACAAGGTTTTCTCACTACCGGACTTAACAATAAATGACTTGATTATATAAGGCGATGATAGAGGCGTAAGAGCAACTGACAACCTTGAACCCTTAACCTTTTCAATAATCTGCTGTCTAGCAATAGCCTCCCTCATACTGGCGCTTGCTGCAGGCGTATAATATACAGTGGCAGCATTTAGACGCTGATCCACGTCAGTGAAGTTAAAGGTTAACGTATCAGCCAACGCCTTGCTGCTCCAGCTCTGGAGGCGTTCTGGTGAAAAGTGAGGAAGAGAGAACGTGTAGAGGGTGGAAGCCTGGTTTTTTCCATCAACAACGCGCAACTGATTGTATTGAGTTTCTGGAATATGAGTGCCCGACCACCAAACTATACCCAGCG
>NW_011124875.1:0-783 GCF_000146605.3 Meleagris gallopavo
CGTCCTCGCATATCCACGTGTTCCATCGTTGGACCGATGCGTGTATGCGTGCCCGTGAGCTCCAGAAACTCCAGCGTCGTGAGAAGCAGCTGGAAGATCTGGCCAATCAGTGGGCAGGCGGTGATGGTATTGGTCATCTCGGTCAGCGCATGGTTGCCATCGTCAAGGCAATCGAAGAAGAGACCGTACAGCTGAACGAAAAGCGTCGTATCGCCACGCGTGCGTCGGAGTATCTGGCCGATGTGAATCGTCTGTCCAATGTGGTTGACCAGCTGTCGATGCTGGCCGATCAGATTGACCGACAGAAGAACCGCGTGATCGATGCTTACCGAGATGAAGCAATCGGTGAGTTGCAAGTGCGCCATCACAACGAGATGGCCGCGATCCAATCCCGACTGACCGAGCACGGTACGTTGGCCGGATTGCTGCGTGATCTGGAACGCGATCTGGAATCGACCACTGCATCGCGTGATGCACTGCAGCTGCTGGCTAAGGCATTGTCCCCAACGGATGGTTTGATCGCCGAACAGCTCTCTGGCTTCATCGGTTGTCTGGTGGCTCAGCTCAACTCGATCATCTCCTCGGTGTGGACCTACGATCTGCAGGTTCGTCCGTGTGGATTGACGTCGGGTGAGTTGGATTACAAGTTCCCGATGGTCGCTGGTGCAGGCCAGCCGGTGTTCGATGTCTGCAAGGGCTCCAAGGGCCAGAAGCAGATCGTGGACTTCTCGTTCAAGCTGACCGTGATGCTCTACAAGAACATCATGAACTTCCCGCTGTATC
>NW_011124876.1:0-641 GCF_000146605.3 Meleagris gallopavo
GGGAAACTGTAACTGACGGTTCCGGAAGGAACGGTCGAAGCAGGAGGGGCGAGAATACCGAAGTGGTTGACGGCATCAAACCGCCACGTCGCCTTGAACCTCGGCAAGCGCCAGGTGAAGGTAACCGGTGTGGCGACTTGTTCCCCCTCAGCCACGATTCTGGCCTGACCAAACTCCGGACAGGATTCATCCACAGAGCCGATCATGAACGACGCGCCCGGTACATACCACGCAGGTACCGGCTGACCTGCATCGATGACCTGTTGGATCACTGCCTTGAACGCAGCCTTGTCGAAGTTCTGCGAGATCGAGTGCTGATAGAACATATCGGCAAACCGCGCAGGCTGCTGATCCTCGGGCAACGGATTGCCTTGAGCGTCGACCAAGAACACAAGGGCCTGAATGAACGAGCCGATGCTGCTCAGGATCGTCCACCCAGTGAGATCAGATGGCAATGCCGTGGTGAAGTTGCTGGGATCGCCAACCATCAGCTGCCGCTGTCCGGTCGGAGAGATCATCAGATGCTCACCGTTGATCGACCAACGCGTCGCATAGAAGGCGCGTGCAGCCGCAGCTTGCGGTACTTGAATCTCAAAAGACGTCACGTACAGCAGCGACTCGGGCTTGGCGGTGATCGTGAT
>NW_011124877.1:0-540 GCF_000146605.3 Meleagris gallopavo
GCGGCTGATCCGCGCCGCACCCATAGCCGTTCATTTACACCCTAATATATGACTTCTTCCATTACCCCGGTCGTACTCAATAATATGATAATTGAGCGGTTACGTTCAGGGAGTGCTGAGGCTGTCAATAGTTTAAAGGTTTTTGGTGTTAGACCTCATATGTTAATTGATGAGGTGTTGTCTAATCCGTCAAGAACCAATAGGCATAGCGCTTGGTTTTGGGCTCATCAGGCCTCAAAGGTTGATGGTCTTGAGATTATGTGGGGAATGATGGATCACCAACTTGGTATTGCTGAACCATCAGAAAGATTACCTATTATTGCTGAAAGATTGATGGAAGCATGTGTAGCGGGATTATCACAGGCTAATACATCCACATTAGCACTCAGCTGGTCACGTATTGAACAGTGGTGTGAATTTGATGGTTTGTCTCGAAAAGTAATGCTGGTCTATTTAACTGAAGCCATATGTAGGCTTGGTGATGATGTTGTGCCGGGTCTATCTGATTTTCAAAAAAGAGGCCTAATTAGTCCAGAAGAT
>NW_011124880.1:0-683 GCF_000146605.3 Meleagris gallopavo
GTGCCAAGCTCCGTACCAAGGCAGCGTATGTGGATCCTCGTGGCGGCCTGACGGCTTCCACGAACGTGGACACTTTCGCACTCGTACTCAAGAACCTCACCCGCCTGCCTGGGAAATCCTGATGAGCCTCCATACCCAAGAAATCGAAATCGCGTTCGAAGCGCATCTGGAAAACGTCGCCAAGTACGAACGGTTGATGAGTGCCACGCGATCGATCAATGCCACCTGCCGCGTCCCGAACAATGATCGCGCCGGTCTGGAAATGATCGCACAGTCCCTGGACGTCGAGGTCGTGTCCACTGAAGGTCTGGCTGAGATGGTCAAGTCCGCGGCCAAGGCGATGCAGGACTCGTTCTCGCGTGTTCTGGAAACCCTGTCGATCTGGGTGGACAAGACTGGTCGTAAGGAAACTGCGCGCCTTCGTCGTAAACTGGAAGAACTCCATGGCGAACCGGCGGTCAAGCAGATTTCCGATCGTAACCTGGCTGACAGCTTGTCTGTCGATGGTCGTTTGGTCCTGGACCACACCCACACTGCTCAGGAACTGGATCAGCTCACCAACGCGTTCACGGACGAATATATTCCGGATATCACCCAGCGCGATTACGAGATCTGGAGTCTGATGGACAAGGGCGGTCTGTTGGGCTGGCGCGGTAAGCCGGACAACATCCATTCGGTGCTGG
>NW_011124889.1:0-459 GCF_000146605.3 Meleagris gallopavo
CAAGTTATTTCGAATGTCCCCAGTGACTTGGATTGACTAATGTACTTTAAATCTGGGGAAATCAAATCTGCCGTGGGAGCTGACCATGTATGAAGCTGCTCACTCAGGGAGAAGGAAGACATGGGAAAGCACCGAGCCCTCCCTGGTGCTCTCCTGGATAGGGTCATCTACTGTTGGTTTGAACCCAGGCTGTTTCTAGGACAAGGCCTGGGTTGGTGGGTTTAATACCCAGGCGGAGCTGGGACTGGGGCAGTGCTCCTCATTTCAAGCTTTTCCAGCTTTATTTCCTGCTTCAATCACTGCAATCACAAAAGATGAATTATCTAAGCTTAGAAAATATGTTTCAGTCAGACGAGACATGCTGACTGAAACATATTTTCTAAGCTTAGATAATTCATCTTTTGTGATTGCAGTGATTGAAGCAGGAAATAAAGCTGGAAAAGCTTGAAATGAGGAGCA
>NW_011124893.1:0-545 GCF_000146605.3 Meleagris gallopavo
GCGGTAGTTAGCGTCGGACTACTTGTGAGCTGTCAGAGACAGGATGGCTATGGCTCTGAATGGGCAACGGGCAAGGATGTGTCAGCCATCGCCGACTGGGTAGGGATTGCGGGCTTCGTAATAGGCATCAAGGTTTGGTGGACCACCCGGACACTGAGCCAAAGGTTCCTCAAAATCGCACGTATCCCAGAGCTTCTTAAAGATCTAGCCGCCTTGGACAAGAAGCTTCTCACAGCGGTCCAGGCAAACAGTTTGGAGGATGTAGGGGCAATCGCATCCCAGCTCAACTCATCTCTGGAAAGTGTATCTGGGAAGGTCGGTTGGTGGCAGAAGATGGATGTCTGGCGTCTCAGGCGAAAACTGACATCGATAAGGTCGGGTGCTCCTATCGATAGAGCACGTGCGAGACATATCTGGGATGAACTCCAAGGAGTCATCAAGACTTTGGAACACATCAAAAACGAAAATAAATGGGTGAACTGACGTGAATCTTTCAAAAGATGTTGAACGATTGATTGACAACATGATCTGGGAGACCGCAGAGG
>NW_011124900.1:0-443 GCF_000146605.3 Meleagris gallopavo
AAAAACACTTTCCTAGTGGTCAATAAAATAATTAGTTTAAAAAAAAAAAAGGAAGCAATAAAAAAAAATCAGATTTACTGATTTTTCTCTATTGCTATTACATATAAATTCATAACATAATGTAACATTTAAAAAGAAAACAAATAGCAACAACAAAAAATCCACAAGCAGTAGACATGTGTTTTGCTACTGGAATTTCAGGGGGAAAAAAAAAAAGAAAAACTACCTGATGTTTAAGAGAATGAAAATATTAGAAAATACTGCAGAAGAGAGAGAACTTTTATAATTCCTTAAGTATTTTTTATTAACTATACTGATCTAACTTGCAAATAACAACAAACAAAAGAGAAAATATAGACATTAACTTAGTTAAGATTAAACAAAGCAAGTGCCAGACTAGTAAAAATAGATTTTTTTCTGCTTTTCTATCTTGACTTATGAAA
>NW_011124901.1:0-1050 GCF_000146605.3 Meleagris gallopavo
CTGGCCACCCCTTTTTTAATGCAGCCCAGAACACAGTTGGCTTTCTGGGCTGCAAGCACACACTGCTGGCTCATGTCCAGCTTCTTGTCTACCAGGACCCCCAAGTCCTTCTCCGCTCTCAAGATCTTCCCCCAGTCTGTATAAATACCTGGGATTGCTCTGGCCCAAGTGCAGCACCCTGCACTTGGCCATATTGAATCTTATTAGGTTTTCATGGGCCCACTTCTCCAGCCTGTCCAGGTTCCTCTGGATGGCTTCCCTTCCTTTCAATGTGTTGACTGCACTGCTCAGCTTGGTGTCATCTGCAAACTTGCTGAGGGTGCACTCAGTGCCAACATCTATGTCACTGATGAAGATGTTGAAGAGCACCGGTCCCAAGACCAGCTCTTGAGGGACTCCGCTTATGACTGGCCTCCACCCTGACACAGAACCATTGATCACAACCCTCTGGCTGCATCCAACCAACCAATTCCTAATCCACTGAACTGTCCGTCTTTCAAATCCACACCTGACCAATTTAGAGAGAAGGATGTAGTGAGAGACCATGTCAAAGGCTTTGCAGAAGTTCAGGTAGATGACATCCCTTGCCCTTCCCTCGTCCACCAATGCCATCACTCCATCATAGAAGGCCACCAGATTGGTCAGGCACGATCTGCCCTTGGTGAAGCCATGCTGGCTGTCTTAGATCACCTCTTTATCTCATATGTGCCTTAACAAAGCTTCTAGGAGGATCTGCTCCATGATCTTCCCAGGCACAGATGTGAGGCTTACTGGTCTTCTTTTCTACCTTTCTTAAAAATGGGAGTAATATTTCCCTTTTTCCAGTCACCAGGGACTTCACCAGACAGCTATGATTTTTCAAATATGATGGGCAGTGGCTTGGCAACCAGTCAACTATCTCTCTCAGAACCCTAGGATGGATATCATCAAGTCCCATGGACTTATATACATTCATATATACATTATATATATATATATATATATATATATATATATGTATGTATGTGTATGTATATGTATATGTATATGTATATATATATATGAAAAAAA
>NW_011124902.1:0-1064 GCF_000146605.3 Meleagris gallopavo
CTTTAAGCATGTCAGTCAGTATACTCCCTGACTAGTATGCCATATTTTCACAGAATTCAACAAGAGGATTCTTTCTGGAATTTCATTTAAGAGTGAATAGATATTACTTCAGTTTTGGTATTTGCCCATTTTTCTTTGTATGGAGATACTACCTTTAATAATCTCATCAGCACTCAGTATCGTTGTCAAGCATGTTAATAGGAAGCTACCTTTCCCCTGACAAGTCATAACTATCAGTTTCATCAACAGCTTTTTAAGGACTCTGAAAAAGTCACTCATCTAAAACCAAAAAAGTTACAGAAAAAATATTTCCAACTATGAGGATTTGCTCTTCACTGCCTAATTGCAATTTTGCCATTTTTTGTATCAAAGCTACAGAGTTCAGAACAGGAATGAGTCTTTTCCCCAGTGCTGAAGGATTATCCAAGATCAATGATGACCCCTTTGGGATCTTATTCCCACAGCCCTGAGGAGCAAGACAGACTGGAACTCTAACCTTGTCCAAGTCTTTGCATCCAACCAAACGTATTTCACCAATCCTGGCATCTTCAGTTCTGGCAGCCAAATCAGTGATACTGCTGTCAAACGTATCTCCCAGCAGCCAGCATCAAGGTGGCTCAATCATGAGAGCAGAAGAATAATTTCTTTCACAAATCTTGAGCTCACTTATTGTATGGAAAAATTGTATTTATTTATTTCAAGCTGGGGAGTTTTAATGAGAGTTCATTGGTTTTGAATCAAAACTGAAAAATAGGATGTGAATAAACTTATACCCTTTATCACCAGAGGAGAAATCAGAATGGCCTTTCTCCAAAAACATCCACTTCACAATTTCCTTGTAACTAGAAAAGCCATATTAACATTTTCATGGTTGGTCTTATTTTCTGGCAAGATTGCATTAATTGTTCTTGTGTAAGTAGAAGAAAATCCATTAATTTGATGAAACTACTGCAGGTTTATAGCAAAGTGAGATAAGGGTATATAACATATGTAATGAAGGGAGTGCTATCCGGACATCAGTTATTATTCTCTAGGTATAAATGAGATCCCCGGGTACCGAGCTC
>NW_011124904.1:0-392 GCF_000146605.3 Meleagris gallopavo
AAAAAAAACTCCCAAAACCACCTAGAGAAGATTCTAAAAATAAAAATAGAAGAGTTTTGAGATTAATGTTTCCAGCTGAGTGAGTACCTGGGGAGAAACATTTGAAAGTTGTTGCCTGAAACATACGCAGTTATTTGTGCAGATTTAAAAAGAAATTGAGGGTCTGTGGTAGGCTATGGATTTCACCACTCAGAGAGCTTATTTGTAACGCAAATTTTGAATGCCCTATTTGCAATGCTGAGGAAATGATCTTCATTATCTTTAAGTTGATGTAGTGCCTGATGCAGTGGTTGGAAACTGATTGTGGCGTGGGGGTTGGAGCCAGATGATCTCTGAGGTCCCTTCCAAGCCAAGCCATTCTGTGATACTGTGATTCTATGATTATGAAAACA
>NW_011124905.1:0-325 GCF_000146605.3 Meleagris gallopavo
AAAAAAAAAAAAAAAAAGAAGGGAGGAGAGAGAACTTCTGATTGCCCTGCTCTCTGTGCTGCTGGAAACTGGAAGACAATAAAAAGGAGGAAAAAAATGGGAAACGAAAGAACATTGGGGAAAACAGCTGTAACGCTATAATGCGATGGAAAACACAGCTATGATAGCAGGGTAGCAGAGTCCCAGGCTGAAGCAAGTGAGGATAAGCCTAAGTGCAGTAGCTGGGGATGGAGAAGCAAAGGAAAAAAGCTGCTTACATTCAGAAGGCCGCAGGTAGGCAGAGATCTCAAGAAAAACATTCTTGCCTCCACTGCCAACCCTTACA
>NW_011124907.1:0-692 GCF_000146605.3 Meleagris gallopavo
CTCCAGAGATAAAGAGCAGGCAGTGTCAGCTCTGCCCCTGTTGAGTCAAGAGCCCGCCCACAACCTGCCAGCCCAGGCTCCAAAAAAGTCTAAAAAAGAGCTTTTTTGGTTGCTTTTCTTGACTCCAGATCCCTTGCCCACCGCAGTTTTACCTGCTTGAAGCTAGACTCTGTAGCAAATGACCGATGACTCGTGGTAAGTAGCTTGAATACTGCCACGAGGTGTCAGCTCCGCCCCTGGTGAGTCAGGAGCCCGCCCACAACCTGCCAGCTGCTAGCCCAGGCACAGCTGCTAGCCCCAGCACAGCACTACCGTCATAGAGCAGTAGCCCTATGACGCTAATAAGAAACAGTCTAAGAGGATTTCTTGATATTCTAGATGCTCTGAAGGATTGCCTGCAGACTTCCTCCCCATTTTAGAGCTGCAAATCAGGGGAAAAAATCACCCTCTCATATCATAAAAGGAAGCAATTGAGGTGTACTCCAGGCAGCAGCAGAAGTGCCACAGGACGTCATCCAGCCACAGGGGCAATTCTTCTTGCTCCAGGCTTCAGAGGCTACGGTTGTGAGGTGGCGAATCACAACCATCTTCAGGGCTTGGGCAAAAAGCTGTGCCCACCAGCAGACAACTGCAGGTCTGCAGACAGTTGAGGAAGAAGCTGGAGTGATGGGCATGCCTGGCCGTATGCCTGG
>NW_011124908.1:0-639 GCF_000146605.3 Meleagris gallopavo
GGGGCTCTTTTTTGTGTTCCCCATGTGTCATGGGGATTTGGTGTGGGTGCATTTAGGGCCCCTCTACTCAAGTTGTATGTCCCTATATGTTCAGGGGGGATTAAGTCTTGGAGGGCTTCTGTGGGTCTGGGGACTTAGGTTTGTGGGCTGAGGGTTCCCCGCAATGCAGGTTTGGATTTCCCATGAGCTGGATACAGGTGGGGCACATAAATGTCAGAGTAAGCCATGTGAGGCTGGGGATCGTTTGTGGGCCTGATGGGAAGGGTGTGGGTCTCCATAGTGATGTTCCCCGTGGGCCCCAAAGGGTGAACTGGGATTTGAAGTGGGTCCACTGACCCAGACACTTACCTGGAACTGCACTGACTTGGGCATTTCAGGGGTGACACCTGCATCAAAATGGGGAGGGGGAAGGGTGGGGGTTATGTGGGATCTCGAGGGACAAGTGGGGGATCCATAAAGATCTGTAAGGGATCAAAGGACAGAGAGGGAACACCTTGGTGGATCTGTAGGGAACAGAAGAGGACACTTGGGGCATTCAATTAGGGATAGAAAGAGGAGGCAGAGCACACTTGAGGGCATCGATAGGGGATGGAAACCTTTAAACCTTCCTCACCAGGGCTCCTATCTCTGCATGTCCAG
>NW_011124909.1:0-362 GCF_000146605.3 Meleagris gallopavo
ACTATGTCATCTCACAACAGCAAAACCTTTCTTAACTTCATAAAAGCTAATCAAATGCTAGAGAAGGCACATCAGTTTCCTTTAAAATAAATGGTGATTCTAAAGAAAATATCTCTAGACTGATCTGTCAGAGGCGTAGATTGTTTTGGAGAAGCTACCAGTTTTTTACCAAGCTGGTCACCAAGCTGTGTATTAAATAACAGAACGTGAGCACAGAGAGCACACATTGCAGAGAGCAATGGGGGTACGTGAGTAACAGGGTCAACATTTTCCAGTGTACACATCTGCTGCGGTCGTTGTGAAAAGGTGCCACTGCGATGGCTCTCGTTCTGTGTTTCATGCAGGTAGCATCAAGCCCGAAC
>NW_011124910.1:0-335 GCF_000146605.3 Meleagris gallopavo
CCCACGTGGGTTTTGAGCAGTTCTTACCTGCATTGCAGCTTGTTCGCTCCCGTGACACCTCTCCAGGTCTTCAGCATCCTCCGTACTGAGAACTCTGCATCACTGCCAAGGCATCCAGGACTGATACAGCAGGAGGATTATAAGCATCATAAAGGTGCTTATTTTTGCCCCTAATAAATGGCACCAGTCTAAACACAAGGAAGGGCTGGGGATTTAGGGCAACGATTGTCTGCACCATGTTGATTCTTCCTAGAGGAGCTACTGCCTTCAAGAAGGGGAGGTGGGGGGCAACACAGGAGCTTTTCTTGCTCTAGGAGAAATTTCCCAGAGAAAGG
>NW_011124912.1:0-938 GCF_000146605.3 Meleagris gallopavo
ATAAGTGAGCAGCTTGGGATCTGTACACTGATACAATAGTCATCTATTGTCTTAGACAATGTTTGCTTAGTGAGATCACCTACTGAATAGAAGCAAAATCCACCATGAATGAAAATATGCCCAGGAGAAGAAGCCTCTGAGGCTTCTGCAGCGTCACTAGTAGAAAACACAAAGTCTGTTAAAGGAGATGTTTCTATTTCCTGTGTTATTCCAGGGAGGCCTTGATTCCCACCTGAACACATGCTGTGGAAGCCCAGCAAATGCAGCACCAGAGCTAATTCAGGGCAAAGCGTATATTGGCTCAGAGGTATGAAGGCCAGTGTTTGTTGTTTGTTTGACACCTCTCCCTTCCTTCCCTCCCCACAGGGCGTTGAAAGGCAGTGGAGCTCAGGTACCTCACTTGGTTTCCCTCCTGAATTCTGCTGGGTTGCCTTGCTCAGTAGCTCTCAGAAGCTGTCAGTGGCCACAGACTGAAAATGCAATTGGCCACGGCTCATACAGCTGGCTGGGTTGTCTCTGGCTAATCCTTCTCTGTCTCCACCAATCGTTCTCCACTTTAGGGCTCCGTAAAACAGCAACTTCAGAGATCTCCTTCTCTTAGTAAGTTTTGGAAAGAGCAATGTGCTCTGTGAATTATCCATCATCTGTCAAACTTTTGTGCAGTCTCAGGATCTGACACGGGTTGTCAGCCTTGTCTTTAGCTTCCCAGCTGTGTGTGAAGACTTGCTTCCCTTGTGATGCACAATGTTCTAAAGATTGAGAGACGAAAAGGTGCAGAGTTTTTCCAGCTTTGATTTCCTGTCTGGAACTTTGGAACCCACTGCTTGCAATTGTTAATCTGTCCCAAGTGGTCTAGTTTGGAATGCCCTCGTACTTCTTGGATTGCTCTGCTGTTCAAGATGGAGCAATTCTTTCAGGTACCACTGCACCGCTGCTGT
>NW_011124913.1:0-500 GCF_000146605.3 Meleagris gallopavo
TCTCAGGGAGCGAGAGGCCTGTCTGGACAAACTGACAGAGGTGGGTAACTTAAGGATGCTTATTGTCTTAGGTGCCATTTAGCTTGGTGTTTGCTATCTGCAGGCATCGTGTGCTTGCCAGCTTTAATGCTTCTCTCTTTAAAGCACTTGAAATATGGAAATGGAAGTTTGTTGGATCGTTTGAATACTGAAATTGTAGTTGTTTCTAAAATGCTCTGGTTCATCATGTTTGAAATGTGATATTTCTACAGCAGAAGGATGCAGAAGTGAAAAAGCTTGAAACTTCGCTGAGGGAGATCAGCAAATGTCGGGACGAGCTCAGAGAAGCAAATGAATCCTTAAGAAAACAGGCAAGAGGAATTATTTCCTACAATCAGTAACTTTCCAAGTCTGAGTTAGCAGTGTTAATTGTCTGTACAGGATGTTTGCAATACTGATGGTTTCCCAAGGCAGGAATGGTGTGAATGCATGAAATTACTTTCTGACCCTTCTTTGGGTGC
>NW_011124915.1:0-513 GCF_000146605.3 Meleagris gallopavo
CAAAACAAAAAGAACTTTCAGAAAGACCCCCAAAAAACCCCACTCTGTTTGCCACGATGAAGATGCATGTGCAAAAGCACAGCACTCACCCATGGCAAGCAAAGCATCCAGCAGGTCTGCTGACATCTCAGATTTAATGCAGTGCCCCAGGATACATCAAAGGCTGGACGAAGAGTCCATGATATAAAGACAGTGATAGTTGGCATCAAAAAATATTTGACTCCGTAATGCTGGCATTCGGGATGTGGGGAGAAAAAAGAGCAAAAAGAGGATACGGGCAAGAAAGAAAAGCAGAAGAGGAGTACAGATGCAGGAGTGAGGGAGGATACAAGGGAGAAAGAACAGCAGAAGAGCAGAAGAGGAGTGGCTAACACTGAGGGAGAGGAGCTGAAGTGTAGCTGAAGAGAAGAGCAGAAAAGGAAGCACAGAAGAGGGAAGAGCAAGAAAAGACAACGCTGTCTGTTCTGTCCTCGCTAGCAATGCCCCGAGATACAGCCAAAGCCAGGAGAAAAA
>NW_011124916.1:0-511 GCF_000146605.3 Meleagris gallopavo
GGAACCCCATACAGACCCATAGGAACCCCATAGAGACCCATAGGAACCCCCTCCCTGATGCGCTCCATGGCCAGCGGGCAGCACAGCTACGAGACCCCATAAAGACCCCATAAAACCCCATACAAACCCCATAGGGACACCGCCCCATAGCTGACCCCATACAGACCCATAGGAACCCCATAGAGACCCATAGGAACCCCATACAGACCCATAGGAACCCCATAGAGACCCATAGGAACCCCATACAGACCCATAGGGACACCGCCCCATAGCCGACCCCATAGAGCCCCATAGGGACACCGCCCCATAGCCGACCCCATAGAGACCCATAGGGAACCCCATAGGGACCCATAGGGCCACGGCCCCATAGCCGACCCCATAGAGACCCATAGGGAACCCCATAGAGACCCATAGGAACCCCCCTCCCTGATGCGCTCCATGGCCAGCGGGCAGCGCAGCTACGAGACCCCATAAAGACCCCATAAAGACCCCATACAAACCCCATAGGGAC